>NC_038251.2:34919258-35078613 GCF_000004515.6 Glycine max
ACAACGATAGGTTTTCTCGACTGCCAAAATGGACTCGGATGTTTGTATGACTTGATAAAAAGAGCAATCGTTGAAACACTGGTTTGACCTGAATATGGAAACAAACCCTAAGCCTTAGTGTTTGCATGGCCATGAAGCCTTATATTTGAAGTGTCCACATGGATGTGTGTTATGATTAAGTTTGCATGAATTTCTAATTATCATAATATGTGTTTCATGGAAGTGATTTGGGCATTCCCTTATTTCTGAGCCATTTGCTAAACAGATATCCCGACATACATCATGTCCCGCCATTTGTAGGCCTTTTGAGCCAAACATCGACTTTTTTGCCCTAACCTTGACCTAGGATGGAAATTTCCAACCTTACCCTAGGAAGAGAGAACAGGAAGATCTTCCAAGAGAAGCTTCTCTTACCTTGGGTTAGAGATGTTCGTCAAAAGAAAAGAAAAAAGAAGAAGAAAAAGAAAAAAGATATAGAAAAAGAAGTAATCAATCAAAGATTGAAGAAAATTAAAGGAAAACAGAAAAGAAAAGAAAAAGAGGGGTTCTTTGGACTAGACAATGTATGGACAATGTGCATGTCGCAACCTACCCTTCGGCGGGAGGGCGACGCGTGGCTCGCGGGATGCGTGTTCCACGAAAGGAATACGCGCGGAGTCGCCACCAACGTTTATTTGAGGAAAACGTCGGAAAAACCGGAAAAGACGTGATCTACGAATTTTTAAGTGAAAGGTTCGGGAGTTGTATTTACGCACGGGGAAGGTATTAGCACCCCACACGTCCGTCCCAAGGGACGGCAGCCTTTAATCGAATGTGCAAACGTGACTTTGATTTTTACGTTCCGTTTTATGTCCTTATATCCTTTTTATATTTTTCCTTTTTTGTGGTCGACAAGGGTGTTTCCCTTTGCTCCTACGTATTCCTCAATTTGAGATGAGAAAATCAGACCTACGTAGTTCTTTCTTATCAAGTGATTCTTTTTTACTTAAGTGGTGATCATTTTAAGGCGTTGGACCTTAAAAATGATCCATTTTACTTAGTGAGAAATTGAAATGACAAACTTCAAAAACCTATTTTTTATGGACGAGCTTGACTAGGCGAGTTGATTTTAGCCTTAGTTTCACTTTAGTTATTAATCAATTCGATTAAGAATGAGAAATCCCAAAGAGAAAATGTCCGATTGATTTTCCGCTTTATTTTACTAAAAGATGTTTTTTTTTATTATTATATTATTTTTTACCTCTTTTTTTGATTTCCAACGTGGTTACGGCACGACCGAACGGTCGAAATTCATTTTAACCGAAGTTAACGGATAATACAATTCAAACGTTCGGTGGAAATTTATTTTATTTTTAAGTTAAGCGAGAAATGACTTAAGTAAAATGGCTTAAGCACGTCAACAGGGGGTATAAAAAGTAAACAAAACGAGAATAAAAATGCACGAAACACAATGTGGACCACTACGGGTACATAGAATGAATCGAAAAGCTTGGTTCGAGGTACTTACCCGTTGAAGATCGAAGAACGATGAAGAACGAATGAAGAACGTCGAAGAACGGTCGAAACCTTTGCGAAATTCCTCAGCAAATTCGAAAGAGAGAGAATGACCAAATTTGGTCTCTGCTTGTCATCGGGCCCGCCGCCTCTGGATGACAAAAGGGTGCGGATAACCGTAAGGTATCTCCGTGTATCATCGGGCCCGCCGCCTCTGGATGATACAAGGGTGCAGAATGACCAAACTTGGTCTCTGCTTGTCATCGGGCCCGCCGCCTCTGGATGACAAAAGGGTGCGGATAACCGTAAGGTATCTCCGTGTATCATCGGGTCCGCCGCCTCTGGATGATACAAAGGTGCACGTCACATGACCTCAGGGTCAGTATGAAAAAGATTATGGGGCGGCCGACAAAAGCAAGGCTCTTGCTCCTACGTATCCTCCAATGAGGAACTCAGACCTACGTAGTTCTGGATAACTTGTGAGACTTGAAAAAGTCTCGGTGTTTTCTCCACTAAAAAAATGCAAACATGCTTTAGCAAAGAGACAAATATTCCAACTGTTTAGAGCAGCATATGCTTTTTTGAGTGACAAACAATGCGCCTACCAGGGAAGGAGAGTCTGCTGATGGGATCCCCCATAACCATAAATGAGATCTTGGATGTTAGCATTTAGTTTCTAAATGACCATTTAGAGGAAACACTGGGTTCGACAAAAATAGAAGAAAATCACTCAAAGTGTATCAATCTCGCACAGGTAAGTGTTTCATCCTAATTCCGGACCATAGATATGTCATGACTTGACTTTGCAAATTATTTCCTATCAAATCAAAAATTACATGCGTGATCATGGATCAATAGGGCTTCCCTTGGGAATGGGTTCTTTTGGTGGTTTTTTTTTCGGCTTTTGTGTGTTTTTGGCTTTTGATTTTTCTGGCTTTTTCTTTTTCTGTTTTTTTTTTGTTTAGTGCGGGGCGAAAAAAAAGTCGCTAGCGCACGGGATTTTGGTTGGTAATCAAAGGGAGAAGACCATTTTAGGTCGTGGTTTCCTTTTTCATTTGGTGACAATTCTGTATTGTTCAGATATCGTCCGGTCCAAAGACCTCTCTGCACATTTCTTCTGTTTTTCCTTCGATCCCCGATCAGGAGCTTTCTTTCCTCCTTCTTCTTCCTTTTTTACTTTCTCCCATTCTTTGATTGGGAATTTCCTTTCTTTTCTTTTTGCTTTCTCCCACTCTTTGATTGGGGAATTTTCCTTCTTTTCTCTTCTTCTTCTTCTTCTTCTTCTTCTTCTTCTTCTTTTCTTTTTTTTTTTTTTTTGCTTTCATTGGAAATTTTCCTTCTCTTTTTCTTTGATTGGAAATTTCCCTTCTATTCTTTTTTGCTTCCGAGGGTAAGGATTGACATTCTCACCCTGGGTCAAGGTTTATGGTGAGTCGGGATTTTGGCTCAAAGCTCGTAGAATGGCTAGACATGATACATGTCAGGGCTTGGTTTGGTTCAAGGATAAAAGGGATGCCCCACATTATTTCCATGACACAAATGCAAAAATGATGATTTGGAAATTTTATGCAAAACTGGTCATGCATGCACCTATGCGGACACTCAAGTGTCAAATTTTTATGGTCATGTGATGCTAGGGCTCAGGATTCATTTCCTCTATTTTAGTCAACCCAATGTTTCCAAAATATGTTCTTTTATCAATTTGTGCATTCCTCCAAGTCATTTTGGGCGTCCGGGGAAATTTTCACAGCATTCACCCTTCAGGTGTAGACACGTTTTTTCTTCAAAAATCGGTTATGATCAATGAATGAATTTTTTTCAAAGAAAAGTTGGAAATCGTCTCTTTTCAAAAGCATGTCGGTTTTTAGCTAGACAACTTATTTTCTCTTTTTCCACCTTTTTCCTTACTTGCTTTCTTCTTTTCCTTTTTGTTCTCTTTTCCATTTCATTCATTTCATTTTTTCTTTTCTATTTTTATTTTTATCATGATTTTTTTTGTTTATTTTACACATATATTTTTTGGACGATGTTCCTAAATGAAGAACTCTACACGGTTCCAGAATTTCAAACATCATCAATAGTAATAATATATAAACACTAACGCAACAATCTAAACAAAAATGTATGCGCTGTACAAATGACAATCGAAACAACAAAAACAAACATTAGTCTCTCAAGTCAAAACAATAACATAGAATAAAAATGACAAAAGAAATATGAAAGAAAACATGAATCTGGGGATCTCCCAGTCACGTATCTCCACTCCCTCCCAAGAAGTCAAGCAAATCGGCCATCTCCTCATCCTCGTGGGCCTCTTCTCCATCGCCGGGAGCTTCTGGGGGTGCCTCTCCTGCTTGGGCCTCGGGCCAATCTCCGGGCCATGCAACCTCTGCCCTGAACTGGTCTGGAGTAGGGCATGAAAAAGAAGCGAAGCCCTGGCTCTGCATGCTAAGGCTCATCTGGTACAGACAATCATGGGTCCGTACATGTGCTCGGTGGTTGGCCGCCTGCTGGCGAACCAAATGCCGTAAATACTGCTCCATGTCAAATGCCCCAGCCTGGCCAACCTGATGAGGTGGTGGTGGCGCGCCTGCGGCCTGTGGAGCATCACCCTGAGCCTGTCTCTGGGTACAGTACTTCTCAATAAAAGCCCAGGTGATGGGCGGCCGAATCACCTTGGTAGGTGCAACGGGGACTCCGAACGACTGGCAGAGTCCTGTGATCAGTGCGGGGAATCCCAGGGCCCTGTTGGACTTATCTGGGTCCAAAGGGTGCCTAGTGGGCGCCATACCTGCAAAAATATAGATGGCATCAGCGATCAACTGAGCCACATGGATGCTCATCCGTGTCAGGATGGCGTACACCAGCTGACACTTCGGCATGGGAAGGTCGGAATTATGATCGGTGGGCAGGACGTTGCTGAGGAGCAACGTCATCCATATCTGGGTCAGGGTGGTCATGTTGGTGCGCATGATTCGCACTCGCCTCCCTGCAGCAGTCCGGGCAAAATCCTGCCCCGGTATACATAGCAGCTGGGCGATGGCCTCCTCATCGAACCCATCAGACCGGTTCCTCCTCTGGCCATACTCACATTCCTGGCCCTCTTCCAACACCAACGGATATCCTAGGAGTTGGCCGATAGCGTCGGCATCAAACGGGATCCACTGACCCCTTACCCAGGATCTCATGTCACGCACACCCTCCTCTGTTGGCCAAGCATTGGCATAAAACTCAAGGACTATTTCTGGATCAAACTTGGCCAAGGGAGTAACCAGTGATGCCCACCGCCGGCGCCCTATTTCCTCCTGGAAATCAGTATATTTGTCGTCCCTGAGCTGGACGCGTCGCTCCCGGAGAAACGACCATCCCTTGATGGCCTCGAAGCGCTGCTGGTGTACAGCGCTCTTAAAGCGGTGACTGTCATACTCCGGAGCGGAACTAGTTCCTTCGGCTGCCTTGTCCTTCCTGGACCTCTTTGAGGCAAGCTTCCTTGGGGCCATTTCCTGCGAAGGCAAACATTTGGAAAGTTAGTTTTACCAGTGGGACACTACTCTTAAAACAAAAATGGCATACAACCTCCTCCCATAAACATCAATGTAAATTTAGAGCAAGCTTATGCGCATATTTCCTTACGAACGTTCGCTTGCACAAGACATTCTTTTAACTAAGAAAAATGCACCCATATACAATCAAGGCAGCTTCGTTACCTAGATTATTTACATGTACTTCCAAGGTGTATTTATTACTTACATCACACACATCTCCTTGGCTAAATTTACATACATGCATACTCAAAGCATTTTGGGGTACCAAAAATTGCACATGTGCACATCTTGGTATTTCTAATACCTATACATACACAAACTTCATGATGAATATCGACTATCTACACAATAAAGTGCTACATTTCATGCTCTTTTCAAGTTTTTGCTACCTAAAGCCGCATGCAAATTCAAGTATATTTTCCTTTGCTGACTAAAATTGTAGTAAAAGGTATATATTCTTTCTGTAATGTATTTTCTTTACATAACATGCAACATATTTATATATATTTTTTTGTGAGATATTTTGACTACCAAAAATTATATGTACATACATCCAAGTATTTTGCTATCATACCCAAAGTGTAAATTGCCAAAGGTATTTTGCTACCTATTCTAAACCAACACATTCATGACGAGCAAAATTCCTAAACATCTAGGCGTAGGGAAATTATTGTAGCATGGCCCATAGCTGATTGCTGGCCAAAAAGGGTAACTTTACCCAATATGCACCTCCTCTTGTGTTCTTTTTGCATAAAATTTTAGTTCCTAGGCCTAGGATATATGCGGGGCAATTACTCTAGCCTTTTTCAGGAATGAATACATATTCCAAAAAAAGAAAATGTGTACAAACCAAAATGCCCCACGGGTTGTTTCCTTACAAAAGTCACGCGCTAATGCCATTGAGGCATTTCACCGAACACTTGGTGGGCGCGCGTTTAGGCGTCAATAGCAAGAGAACGGGGACAATGTGGCATGTCCCATTGTTCCAAAATGCATTATAGGCCTAGGGCCATCCCATACACACCCCTAATTCAACCTAATCAAGCAAGAAAACAAACCAAAATTGCCCTATATATTTGAGCATACTCCCATAATTTAGAGCACCAAAAGGAGATCAAAATACACCAATGAAAAGCTAGAAAGCTTAGGGATGGAACACTTACTTGTTGGTGATGAACAAAAGCGCAAAACGGAATCAAAAAATGCGGAAAAGGATGACCCTAGGGCTGCAAACTCGTCAATCCCGTGGGTATGGCTTTTGAAAGGGGGGAAAAGAAGTTTTCGAATGCAAAAACGCCCCCCCTTTCGTCATTCTTATAATTTGGTGCAGGGCTGGCTCGCCCAGGCAAGCCCAGCTCGCCCAGGCGAGCTAACCTGCACATTTTGTTTTTTTTTTTTTAGGGGAACATTAACCATGTCCCCTCCCTTCTCATGGATTAGCATCTTGCCTAACTTGAACTTACTTAGGTTAGAATTAGGCGTTGATTACTTATTTTTTTACTTTTTAAAACAAACAAATAGTAAAAGAAAGCTGCAAAATACAAAGGATACGGGGCTGCCTTGCAGCGACATTCTCTGCTTGTTTCGCACAGAGAAGGGGCAACGATCGGTCGGTCGTGACCCCGTCCCCACTTGCATCCGTCCTTAAGTACCTGCAAGTAATAAACCACCAGGTATGGCCAATCTTGACCGCGTCATTACCCTACCTTGATTGGTTTCTGCCATTCACGTTTTGTCTCTACCCCAGAAGGTAGCCCAAGGTGATCCTGCCCCTGTTTTACCACAACAATATACATGCGTATGCGTATGCGTATGCATGAATGTTTTCAAACGCAGCAAATTTAGGGAAAGTTGGTTCAGGTTCAATTCTAATTAAGCGCTTGGGGGATCCCATGAACTGAGCGGAAGGGCTCAGTTGATCACAGATTAACGCAAGGTGTGAAACTAACGTGAGGTCTAAAAGCCTCGAATCCACGTTCATTTCTTTGAAAGATTGTAACGAGAGATACAACAGACAGGAAATCCCTGGGGGAAATCCAGAAAACGCATAAAGATAAAGAACATGCAGCGACATCCTTAATTGCCCCAGCTTCTAAGCATAATATTGTTTGACGACATCAGAGTTCACGGGTGAAGGTAGCTCTTCGCCATCCATGTTGGTAAGCACCAGGGCTCCTCCAGAAAAAGCCCTCTTCACAACAAAAGGCCCTTCGTAGTTCGGGGCCCATTTCCCTCGATGGTCCTTGACAGCATGGGACATTTTCTTTAGCACAAGGTCTCCCTCATGGAACTTGCGTAAGCGTACTTTCTTGTCGAATGCACTCTTCATTCTTTGCTGGTATAAGCGCCCATGACTCATGGCCGTTAAGCGCTTACCCTCAATGAGGTTGAGCTGATCATAGCGTGTTTGAGCCCACTCTGATTCCTTTAATCCGGATTCTGCCAAGATCCTTAATGACGGGACTTCTACCTCAAACGGTAACACAGCCTCCATCCCATATACCAATGAGAACGGCGTTGCCCCAGTTGACGTTCGCACTGAAGTCCGGTAACCGTGCAACACGAAGGGGAGCATCTCGTGCCAATCCTTGTATGACACGGTCATCTTTTGGATAATCTTTTTGATATTCTTATTGGCCGCTTCCACGGCTCCATTCATCTTTGGCCGGTAGGGCGTGGAATTGTGATGCTGGATTTTAAACTCCTCGCACATTTCCGCCATCATCTTATTATTCAGGTTGGTGCCGTTGTCCGTGATAATCTTCCTTGGCAAACCATATCGGCAGATGATCTCTTTCTTAATGAACCTGACCACCACATTCCTCGTGACATTGGTATATGAAGCCGCCTCGACCCACTTGGTGAAATAATCGATCGCTACGAGGATGAAGCGATGACCATTCGAGGCCTTGGGCTCGATGGCCCCGATGACATCTATTCCCCACATGGAGAAAGGCCAAGGGGCGGACATGACATTCAGAAGGTGTGGTGGGGCATTGACATTATCTGAGAATGCTTGACATTTGTGGCATTTCCTCACATGGACACAACAATCACTTTCCATGGTAAGCCAGTAATAACCTGCTCTTAGGATCTTCCTGGCCATAGCATGTCCTTTGGCGTGCGTTCCAAACGAGCCCTCATGGACTTCTTCGATCATGTGATTTGCCTCCTTGGCCTCCACACACCGCAGGAGTGTCATGTCGTGATTTCTTTTATACACTATGCTTCCGCTCATGAAGAAACCGGCTGCCAACCTCCTCAATGTCCTTTTATCGTTGTCGGCAATCTCTGGCGGGTATTCTTTGCTTACGACATATCGCTTGATGTCGAAATACCAAGGCTTTCCGTCCCGTTCCTCTTCCACTTGGCAACAATGTGCGGGTTTGCCACGACACCAAAATTCAATGTAGGGTAGATCCCCGTGCGGTGTTAGCTGGAACATAGACGCCAACGTAGCAAGTGCATCCGCCATTTGATTTTCCTCGCGGGGAACATGATGGAAGGAGATCTCATCGAAAGTCTTAGCCAATTCCTTGATATAGACTTTGTAGGGTATCAGCTTGGGATCTCTAGTTTCCCATTCCCCTCTCAGCTGATGGATTACCAACGCTGAGTCGCCGTACACCTTGAGTAGTTTGACATTGGAGTCAATTGCTGCCTGGACGGCTAAGGCACATGCTTCATATTCGGCCATGTTGTTGGTGCAGTCGAATCCTAGCCTGGCTGTGAAAGGTACACATTGATTGTCCGGAGAGACCAACACTGCCCCAACGCCATGACCTAGAATGTTTGACACTCCGTCAAACCATACAGTCCATTTGTCCCGATCTTCGTCCAACTTTTCCTCGAACAAGGCCATGATGTCCTCATCCGGGAATTCCGGATGCATGGGCTGGTAGTCGTTAAGAGGCTGTTGAGCCAAATAATCTGCCAAAGCGCTTCCTTTTATCGCCTTTTGGGTGACGTAGACTATATCAAACTCAGATAGCAAGACTTGCCACCGGGCGATTCGTCCTGTGAGAGCTGGCTTTTCAAAGATGTACTTAACCGGGTCCATTTTGGATATCAACCAGGTAGTATGGCTCAGCATGTACTGCCTTAGGCGATGGGATGCCCATACTAAAGCACAACACGTTCTTTCGAGCAAGGAGTAATTCATCTCACAGGTCGTGAACTTCTTACTTAGGTAGTAAACAACGCGCTCTTTCTTCCCGGATTCGTCATGTTGCCCCAGCATACACCCCATTGACTCGTCCAAGATTGTCATGTACAAAATGAGAGGCCTTCCAGGTACTGGTGGCATAAGCACGGGAGGATTCATTAGGCACTTTTTGATCCTTCCAAAAGCCTCTTGGCAATCCTCATTCCATCGATCAGTTTGGTTTTTGCGCAAGAGTTTAAACAACGGCTCACAAATGGCGGTGAGCTGCGATATGAATCTGGAAATATAATTCAAGCGCCCCAGGAAACCTCGGACTTGCCTCTCTGTACGGGGTTCTGGCATCTCAAGGATAGCCTTCACTTTTTCGGGGTCTACCTCTATCCCTTTCTGGCTTACAATGAAACCAAGCAATTTCCCTGATTTGACCTCGAAGGTACACTTAGCGGGGTTCAACCTTAATTGATATTTTTTAAGCCTTTCGAACAATTTCCGCAGGTTGACAAGGTGTTCTTCCTCGGATTTAGATTTAGCAATTATGTCGTCCACGTAGACCTCGATCTCTTGATGCATCATATCATGGAACAAAGCTACCATGGCCCGTTGATAAGTTGCCCCGGCATTCTTGAGTCCAAAGGACATCACCTTGTAACAGAACGTTCCCCACAGGGTGACGAAAGTAGTCTTTTCCATATCCTCGGGCGCCATCTTTATCTGATTGTAACCAGAGAAACCGTCCATGAAGGAAAATAAAGCGAAATTGGCCGTGTTATCTACGAGGATATCGATGTGTGGTAAAGGAAAATTGTCCTTGGGACTGGCCCGATTCAGGTCCCGATAATCTACACACATTCGTACTTTCCCATCTTTTTTAGGAACTGGTACGATGTTGGCAACCCATTCTGGATACCGAGCGACGGCCAGAAACCCAGCGTCAAATTGCTTCTTCACTTCTTCTTTTATCTTCAAGGATGTTTCGGGCTTCATCCTCCTCAGTTTCTGTTTTACCGGGGAACACTCGGGATTTAGAGGTAATCGGTGTTGTACAATGTCAGAACTCAAACCGGGCATATCTTGGTATGACCAAGCAAAGATGTCTTGGTAGTCTTTTAGCAGGATTATTAATTCTTCACGGATAGGTGCGGTAATACCTGTACCTATCTTTACTTCCCTCTTTCCACTGCCAATTCCTAAGTCTACTAGCTCTGTTTCTTCTTGATGAGGCCCCGTTTCTTGGTCCTCATGGGCGACCATTCTTTCTAGTTCTGGGGGAAGTTCCACATCCTCATTTCCTTCATCTTCCGTTTGATTCATTTCTTGCTCGAAGTCGATAGGCGGGTCCCAGGTATTAGTACCTTCGGGGGACTCGTCATCGGATCTGCCGTTTTAGAAAAAGAAGTAAACATGCAAATGAATGAGAATGGGTAGAGACCAGGAACAGATGAAGAAAGATCCTTGTATTATAAATTCAAAAACAAAAGACACAAAGCCTTAACAAAAGGAAAAACTCTAAAGCCTAGGCCCAACTATAGAGCTTTTAAAACCATAAAGGTTTACATTATGCTCGTTGCGTAAATGCCGGGGCGTTCCTCCACTCGCCAATTTCCCAGCTGGAAATCAGGAGGGCATGGTCGTACCAAATCCAAAGTACTCGGAATATCATCTTCGCATATCGCGAACGCTTGACCTCTGTCTCCCAGACCCGCGCTTATAAAGCTTCTACTTATGTGGCAGGGCGGGCTTCCTTCACTTTCTTGTCTCCAACGCGAGCTTTGACCACTGTTCTTCCTTCCCGCGATGCTTCTTTTCATGTCCGCCTGAGTGGGCTTATAGCCTAAACCATACTTCCCACGATTTCCTTGGGTATTTATCAGGCTAGTTATGCCGCCGTTGTCTTTGCCTAAACCCATCCCGGGTTCATAACCGTTCCCCAACATAACTCGGGCCATCATTACCGCTGCATCGGACAGACAAGGCTGCCCAAAGAGGGAGTCCACGGAGGAAATGCTGACCACCTCAAAAGACTGGAAAGCAGTTTCTAACGATTCTTCTGCGGCTTCCACATAAGGCATGGAGGATGGGCAGCTTACCAAGATATCTTCCTCGCCTGACACGATGACCAAGTGCCCCTCCACTACGAATTTCAGCTTTTGGTGGAGTGTAGAAGGCACAACTCCCACTGAGTGAATCCACGGGCGCCCCAACAGGCAGCTGTAGGGGGGGTTAATATCCATTATTTGGAAGGTGACTTGACAGGTGTGAGGGCCTATTTGTACTGGGAGATCGATCTCTCCCCTAACCTCTCGGCGAGTGCCGTCGAAGGCCCGAACCACCATTGAACTTGGTTTTAAGTGGGAAGCATTGAATGGTAACTTCTCCAAAGTGCTCTTAGGCATCACGTTTAAACTGGAACCATTATCGATGAGCACCTTGGCTACGATATGGTCCATACACTTGACTGATACGTGTAAAGCCTTATTATGCCCTCTCCCCTCGGCGGGGATTTCTTCTTCGGCGAAGGCAAGATAGTTGTTGGCAGTGATATTGTTGACCAGCCCTCCGAAACCTTCTACCGAGATATCTTGGGCCACGTGAGCCTCGTTCAGCACTTTCACTAGCAGAGCCCGATGAGGCTCGGAGCTCATAAGTAACTCCAACAGCGAGACCCTAGCCGGGGTTTTGTTGAGCTGTTCGATAACCTTGAATTCGCTCTGCTGAATTATCCGAAGGAACTCGCTGGCTTCCTCTAGCGACACCTCCTTTCTACCATCCTTTTTCTCCGGGGGCCCCTTTGCTGGAATATCTTTATTCGAAGCGTGGGGTGCTTCGCCATCTTGTTCCTCCACCACTTTTCCTTTTCCCTTGACGTCGGCGGGTTGGACTGGTAGGTCCGGAGGTGCGAACACACGACCACTACGGGTCACACCACTCAGTCCCGTGATATTTGTTACTTTAGCTGACAGCGAGCTGACGTCAGTGACTTCTTCTTCCTTCTTCCCCGGAGGTGTATATCTTCCCCGAAGCTGCACTTTTAGTGAAGTATATCACCAAGGGTTTGGGCTTCGCAACACCGCTCCCCTCCGTAGATTGCATGCATATATGCTGCTCTTCTTTTCCTTCAATGCCGACTTCCAGTCGACCTTGATCTATCATCCGCTGTAACAATTCCTCTACTTCCAAACACGTCTCCATGTCATGCATCTCGCCGCTGTCAAGCATTTTTCGATGGAATGCCCCGGGGCACCCCCATGGTACTTGCAAGTTGCATTAGGGTCATACCACTTCGGGAAAGGGGGTTCGAGGACCCTTCCGGGAGTTACCACGGCCAAATGATTGGCGATGAGGGATGGCAGAAGATCTTCGTACGTCATTGGGAGTGGGGTGAATTCCGGAAATGGCCTCGGAGGGAAGTTCCTTGTCGTGTTGGAATTACCGGCCGGTCGAGTCGTGTTCGGAGTTGGAACTTGGGGAGCTTCCCTCTGGGTGGGTGCCTTAGGTTGCACGGGTGTTGAACTAGAGGTATTCCCAGTATGAGCTGAGAAGCTTGGGTGATGTTGCGCGTACTGATGGGTACCATGAGGTGTTTGCTGGGTTTTCACCCACGCGGGTGTTGAAGAGACGGCATGGGCATCTCCCTTCTTCCTTTTTGCCCCTGTTGCCCCGATTCTTTTGGCATTCGCGTTTGTGGAGGAAACGTAATCAAACTTTCCTCTTTTCAATCCAACCTCGATTCTTTCCCCGGCAAACACCAGATCCGCAAAGCTGGACGGCATGTAACCCACTAGCTTCTCATAGTAGAACACTGGCAGAGTGTCTACCATCATGGTGATCATCTCTCTCTCAACCATGGGAGGAGCTACTTGTGCCGCCAAATCCCTCCATCGCTGCGCATATTCTTTAAAGGTTTCACCCTCTTTCTTGAACATATTCTGCAGTTGAGTACGGTCAGGAGCCATATCAGAATTGTACTGATACTGCCTTAGGAAGGCGGTAATCAGATCCTTCCAAGTACGGATACGGGAAGCTTCCAAATTAGTGTACCACACTACCGCAGCTCCGGCCAAGCTATCCTGAAAGAAGTGTATCAACAGCTTTTCATCTTTAGAGTGGGCGCCCATCTTACGGCAGTACATTTTGAGATGGTTTTTGGGACAAGTCGTCCCTTTATACTTGTCGAAGTCCGGCACTTTGAACTTTGGGGGAATAACAACATCGGGTACTAAGCAAAGATCTGTCATGTCTGCAAACGGATAGTCCCCAAATCCTTCCACAGCCCTCAATCTTTCCTCAAGGAGATCGAGCTTCCTCCTTTCTTCAGTTGCTGGGGGCGGCCCTTCCGTGGACAAAACTATTGGTGATGCTGCGATGTTGGGTTGAGGCAACGTCCCTGGTGCCGGCCCTTCGGGGATCGGGGGATAGAACTCGACATCCCTTCGAGCATAATCTTGAGGGTCTTTGTGGACTTCGTCGGGCTGCTGAGGAGGCTCTCTTTCATGGACGGGAGAAGCAATGCGGCCCGCATCTTCTTGCAAGACGGGTGGTGAATAGTTGGGCGGCAATCCATAAGGGTAAGCCGCTCGGTTGTATCCCAGGTGAGGGCTGCCATCGTGCCCCAGTGTGTCCCTTCCCCGTCCTACTATGTTTGAGGGAGGATGGTGCGTAGTTGCCAAGAGAGTCGGGTCTGCTTCGGCAGCCGAACTAACAGCGGCAGCGGTGGCCGCGTTCTTCTCTATGAGCTGCTTCATACTTAACATGGCCTCCATCATGGAGGCCATTTGTTCTTTCAGAGCCGACATGTCGGCTTTCATCTGTTCCTGCGTCTCCTCTTGATCACCCATCGTTCTAGATTTGGATCTGGTGCGATAGGGATCCCTTGCGGCGCGTTTAGTTATGGTGTTTTTCCCTAAAAAACCAAACGTGAGGAGTGGGTAAAGAAAGAAAATGCATGCTAGAGATGAAACGTAGGAGTGATTTGATTTGCACAAGTTTTTTGGAGTAGAAACATGGGACAAACTCATTTTATTTCAAAAAGGAAGTCATATCTAGTCAAGGTCTGAGAGACCATACAAGTTTCCTAACGATTTCTAATTATGTGGGCCATTAAGTCTATCATATGTTGACAATAGCCGAGAAGCCCGTGAATCTCTTCGGGGGCGGAGTAGGTGTCTGCCATCGCTTTGGCCTTGGCTAACAATCGGGGAAGTTCTTGACTCCCGTTCAAGGTAAGAGCAAACCGATCCATCCACATGGTTGCCTCTTGGTGTAAAGAGTCGATCACCCTTCCTCTAGCCTCTTTTTCCGCGTATACTTGGGCATATTCGTCCGCAATCCTATGCTCGTGGGCCGCGGCTAGACCTAACTCTTCTTGGTACTTGGCGATGATAGCTAGCATGTTGGTCTCCGTCTCGCATAAACGCTGAGACAAGCTTCTTTTGGACCTTGAACAGGCAACTAACTCCTCTTTCAAAACCATGCTATGTGCTCGCGACTGGTCCCTTTCTTCCCTTCGCAACTTGAGTTCACTATTGCTACCCCATAGAGCTCCGCGAAATTTGTTCCGGCCATACTCTTCCTTGCGAGCCCTCTTGGTCTCTTGTTCATTGCATTCTCTTCCCGTAACCCGGCACACTCCTTCCGAACGTGTGTAGCGGCCAACTTGAACTTCTCCTTGGCAAGTTTTGCCTTTCCTAACTCGCTTTTGAGAGCTTGGACTTCTTCGTCCTCTTCCGGTGCTTCAAAATTCTCTTCGCTGACGACTTTTAACTTGGCGAGCCAATCTAAACCTCGTATATGAACTTTCAGCCATTCGTGGTACCCACCAATGATGCCATTACGAATGCCTCTAAGCTCTTGATCTTTCCTTAACGGGGTTTCCCATGCCTTATGGATTCTTTGTATAGTCTTGGAATTTTGTGCGCCGAGATCCCTCACAAGGAAAGGGGACATGCTTTCTTCTGTCGGTGCTCCCCTCATGGGGTACCCTAGTTGTCTTATAGCGAGCGCGGGATTGTAGTTAATACAACCCCTCGTTCCTACCAGCGGAATGTTTGGGTATCTTCCACATGAGAAAAGGACTCCTTCTTTTCCTTCCTTCCATCGGGGGAACCAACTGATTGTTCTACCTCCTATCCCGGCCAAAAGCTGGTCCCAATCTATTCTCTCCTTTTCAGTACACGAGCGATGGCTCAGGAGCGGACATGGATGTCTTGTGTCTTGTTGGAACAAGTGCGAAACCAACCAAACACAGAGGGCGGGTAAGCAACAGATGATCCGTGCGCTACTCTTTTCGCACCTTCGGTCAAATGTGTCAAATAGATCTGCCAAGACAGCTACCACCGGACTTTCCTTGCTATGGTGGTAGGCAAGGAAAGCGTCGATTGCTGCTAGGTCTACCAAACCATCCACGTTTGGAAAGAGGACAACCCCAAAAATTAGCAAAGCTAACACATCCATAAACGGGACCCAGTATCCTTGATTGGCCATACCCCTTGCCTTGTCTTCTAGGTACTTCTGTGGTAGGCCCGCTATGCCGTTCCGAGTCTGTTTTATGCGGTCCAAACCTCTTGCTGAATCCTTGACCACAGTTGCAATTCTGCTCAAAGAGGGGAGACACCCGGAGGAAAGATATGGTTTTCTTCCCCCGAGAGGACATCCTAGAATTTCCTCAAATTCTTCAATGGTTGGTACTAATTGGAAGTCTCCGAATGTGAAGCACCTCAAAGGCCGGTCGTAGTATTGGGTAAGTGATACAATGGCTTCTATGGACACCTCTGCTATGGTCAACTCTAAGATCTTTCCGTAAGTCTTGCGGAAGGTTTGCATTTGGAGGGGTTCCATCAACCGCCCTAATTCCTTGATGCTGGTGGTATCTAGGCTTTTGACCTTGACTTGGTAGAACCTCTTGCTGGTTTGATTTGTTCCCATGCTTACTAAAGTGAGATAAAAGCTGGTGCAAATCAAAACTCCGGTATCTCATGGGTGGGATGGATGAATGCATGATGGAATGCATATGACACAGATGCAATCTAGGAAAACGGGGGTCCGGGGAATTTGTCCCCTTCTTAGATACGACGTCTAGGGGTAGCGAAATGCCCCAACGCACGTTTTTAAGAAGGCGACACGGACCCTCCGTTGGTTTGTTTACAGTAGGGATCAAGACAGAACCCATATGCAATGCCTATGCAAAAGACACAATGCGGGAATGTGCACAGTATGACAATATTTACCGAACATAAGCAAAAGGGTATATGATACTCATGCATGGCAGTGTGAAAAATGGCACGCAGCGTGTTTGCTTCGTGCCCCTATTTAAGGGACCTATAAGGGAGAGAACTAACTAGGCTTTTAGCAATAATCCCCAAGGTAGTTATATCTCTCTTGATGGTTTCTAGAGGTATCATCCCCTTTTGAAGAACATATTGTAGCTGTAGGGACTACTAGCAACAATAGGTTTTCAAAGAGAAAAGCTCTAGATGAGGGTTCACTATAATCAAGCAAGTCGGAGACCTAGCATGATCACAGATTCACCTCCACTCCTTATGCTCCCATGAACCCGGGTATAGGGCCCTTTTTCACTCACAGTGTGTGCAAATAGTGTTGGTGTTTGTGTGCATCAAATGAATAAATATTTACTTCAAGCATACATTTAAAACGCACTAAAAGCAACAAAGAGTTTATATACACAAGAACATAATGAAAGGAAACCAACAAAGGGGTAAGTCACGGTAAAACATTGCACAAAATTAAATGGCCTAACTCTCTAAAAACAGTCCCCAGTGGAGTCGCCAACTGTCGCAACCTACCCTTCGGCGGGAGGGCGACGCGTGACTCGCGGGATGCGTGTTCCACGAAAGGAATACGCGCGGAGTCGCCACCAACGTTTATTTGAGGAAAACGTCGGAAAAACCGGAAAAGACGTGATCTACGAATTTTTAAGTGAAAGGTTCGGGAGTTGTATTTACGCACGGGGAAGGTATTAGCACCCCACACGTCCGTCCCAAGGGACGGCAGCCTTTAATCGAATGTGCAAACGTGACTTTGATTTTTACGTTCCCTTTTATGTCCTTATATCCTTTTTATATTTTTCCTTTTTTGTGGTCGACAAGGGTGTTTCCCTTTGCTCCTACGTATTCCTCAATTTGAGATGAGAAAATCAGACCTACGTAGTTCTTTCTTATCAAGTGATTCTTTTTTACTTAAGTGGTGATCATTTTAAGGCGTTGGACCTTAAAAATGATCCATTTTACTTAGTGAGAAATTGAAATGACAAACTTCAAAAACCTATTTTTTATGGACGAGCTTGACTAGGCGAGTTGATTTTAGCCTTAGTTTCACTTTAGTTATTAATCAATTCGATTAAGAATGAGAAATCCCAAAGAGAAAATGTCCGATTGATTTTCCGCTTTATTTTACTAAAAGATGTTTTTTTTTATTATTATATTATTTTTTACCTCTTTTTTTGATTTCCAACGTGGTTACGGCACGACCGAACGGTCGAAATTCATTTTAACCGAAGTTAACGGATAATACAATTCAAACGTTCGGTGGAAATTTATTTTATTTTTAAGTTAAGCGAGAAATGACTTAAGTAAAATGGCTTAAGCACGTCAACAGGGGGTATAAAAAGTAAACAAAAAGAGAATAAAAATGCACGAAACACAATGTGGACCACTACGGGTACATAGAATGAATCGAAAAGCTTGGTTCGAGGTACTTACCCGTTGAAGATCGAAGAACGATGAAGAACGAATGAAGAACGTCGAAGAACGGTCGAAACCTTTGCGAAATTCCTCACGGAAAACGTTACGGAAACGTTTCGGAAGCGCCTCGGCTTAGATTTTCTTTACGGAAACAATTTTTCCAAGCAAATTCGAAAGAGAGAGAAGTGCCTAAGGGGCTGAACCCTTTTCTTCTTCACTTCCTCCCCTATTTATAGCAAAATAGGGGAGGTGGTTGCCGCCCAGCTCGCCCAGGCGAGCTCAGCTCGCCCAGGCGAGCCAGGTTGCTTCCTCCAGAAGCAACAGCCTTCTGGAGGAATATTCTGGAGGGCCCAAGTGGGCCTGGGTGCTATTTGCACCCCCATTTTTACTAAGTACACCCCCCTCTGCTTTTTTTTGGTGATTCTTTTTTCGTAAAGTTACGGAAACTTACGAATTTCGTAACGATACTTGTTTTCTTTCCGTAATGTTACGGAACCTTGCGGATTACATAATCATCCCCCGTTTGACTTACGGAATGTTGCGGAACCTCACTTAATTATGCAACGATGCTTCCATTTGATTTCCGGTGTGTCACGGAAACTTACGGATTGTGCATCAATATTTTTTTGGTTTTTCGGCATGTCCTGGAATTTCACAAATTGCCTAATGATGGATGCCAAGCACCTCTCAAGGACCAAAGAAAGGTCGCATGTCATCAAGCAAAGGTCCCCGGACGAAATTAGGGTATGACAGTGCAGAATTGTCGAAAGAGAGAATATAAGAGAAGAGAAATAACAACTTGGTTAAGACATGGGGGATGTAAAGTGATCACCTGCTTTAGTTATAAACCAAATCTTTGTGTCCACTCTTGTTCCACGCCGAACCGAAGAGAAAAGGAAACAGAAAGGGGAAAAGCCTGAACAACCAAAGCCAAATTTCCTACCAAAATCCAACCTTATAAAGTCCTATTGATCCATGATGATTGCGCATATTATCTTTGATTTGATGGGAAATGACTTGCAAAGTCAATATAGGACATATTTGTGGTTTGGAATTAGGACGAAATACTTGCCTGTGTGAGATTTTATACACCTTGAGCAGCTTTCTTCTATTCGGTTGGACCCAGTGTTTTTTTAGAAACAAAATGATAATGTCTTAAATCTCATTTTGGGTTATGAGAAATTCTATCTGCATGCTTTCATTTCTCGTTAGCTACATTGTTTTTCTTCAAAAATGTGTGTTGTTCTAATTGGTTTGGGGGTATGCTTCTTTGCTAAGCGTGTTTACGTTTTAGTGAAAGATTCCAAAGACTATCAATATCAAAGTCTTTTGTCAAGACTATGAAAGTCTTCTTTACTTTTCCAAGACTATCAAAGTTTTTTGTCTTGCAAAGACTATCAATGTCTTCTGCTCTTTACATTTTCAAAGACTATCAGAGTCTTTTGTCTTCAATACTATCATAGTCTTCTTTACATTCCAAAGACTAACAGGGTCCTTTGTCAAGACTATCAAAGTCTTCTTTACTTTTCCAAGACTATCAAAGTTTGTTGTCTTGCAGAGACTATCAATGTCTTCTGCACTTTACATTTTCAAAGACTATCAGAGTCTTTTGTCTTCAAGACTATCATAGTCTTCTTTACATTCGAAAGACTATCAAAGTCTTTTGTCAGGACTATCAAAGTCTTCTTTACTTTTCCAAGACTATCAAAGTCTGTTGTCTTCAAAGACTATCAATGTCTTCTGCTCTTTACATTTTCAAAGACTATCAGAGTCTTTTGTCTTCAATACTATCACATTCTTCTTTACATTCCAAAGACTATCAAAGTCTGTTGTCTTGCGGGGACTATCAATGTCTTATGCCTTTACTTTTCCAAGACTATCAAAGTCTATTGTCTTGCATAGACTATCAATGTCATCTGCCCTTTACTTTTCAAAGACTATTAGGGTCTTTTATCTTGCAGGGACTATCAATGTCTTTTGCCTTTACTTTTTCAAGACTATCATAGTTTGTTGTCTTGCGAAGACTATCAATGTCATATGCTCTTTACTTTGTCAAGACTATCACGGTCGTCTATATATTTCAAATACTTAAATGTCTTTTGTCAAGACTATCAAAGTCTTCTTCACTTTTCCAAGACTATTAGAGTCTTTTGTCAAGACTATTAAAGTCTTCTTTACTTTTCAAACACCATCAGAGTCTTTTGTCGAGATGTCAATGTATCCTTTACATTTCAAGACTTCAAGGTCTTTTGTTTCATGTACCTAATACCTCTTACATTCTTTCTTTTGACAGGTTTCACTGCTTGGGTTTTTCAATAGTAGCTGGTTAGATGGCAAGATCGCTAGGATGAAATTAGTGTCCTTATCTTTACTTACCTTATTGTTTTCAATAAAAGATAAGTAAAGAGGGGAAACTATCAGACACTAATTTCATCCGGGGACGATCATTTGCTAACATTTTGATTCTTGCTAGCCGAATTAAGCTGCTTGACACCAGTTGCCACACAATACCAAAGGTTTTTTATGTTTCGGTAAAGAATGCAGAAAATACCCAAAAGGGAGGGCAAAAAGGTTATTTTGGAGCTTTTTCTGACCCCTGGCTTGCCCAGGCTAGCCTTTGGCTCACTTGAGCCCCCAAATAGCTTAGGGGTGAAGTAACCAGCTCGCCTGGGTGAGCAAGGTTACTTCAGGTTGAAGCAATAACTCGCCTGGGTGAGCTACTGATCAACCAAGTCCCCTAATTTCCTATAAATAGGCGTGATGGGGCTGAAGGAAGGAGTTTAACCTTTATATATTGAAAGGATTTAGTGAAATCAAGGAGAAAAAGGAGAAAGAAGAAGAAAAAACAAGGCTGAGGCGCTTCCGAATTGCAACCATGATCGATTCCTACATTGTTCTTCGTTCGTCAACCGGTTAGTATTTATTTTAAGGTTTTGAATTCGCTCTATGCACCCTTAGGGGTCCTCCTTGTTGCTTTTCACATCTTCATCTCATTCTTCTACCATTAGTGATCTCGTTTCTTCATGTAAAGCAAATTTCAACCGATCATTTGTGTCGTAATCTCATTTTATCCTTGCAAAATAAAATTACAACCGATCATTTATCTCATATGTTGTCTTTTAATGAGATTTAAAGTAAATATGTTAAACCAAGATAAAATCAACATGTAATCGAGCTTTCTATCCACAAAAGTCGCTTGAGTCCATTCGAGGTCCAATGCCTTAACGGTCTCTTTTATTTTTATTGGTTAAAATGAACCTTTCAAAAGGTTAAAATCAACTTTAAGCATAACTTTCTTGCTTTTAAAGAACTACACAGGTCTAAGTTCCTCACCGCGCTTGAGGATACATAGGAGCAAGGGCCACACTCTTGTCAACCCAAAAAAGTAAAAAAACACAAAAAAGGAAAAATAAATAAATATTGAAGTCATGATTTTGCACACTCGATTAAAGGTTATCGTCTCTTGTGACAGACACGTGGGGTGCTAATACCTTCCCCGAATGTAAATAACTCCCAAACCCTTTTTCTTAAAATTTGCAGACCCCTTTTTGGTTTTTCTAACGTTTTCCTCGAATAAACGTTGGTGGCGACTCTTGCGCGTTTTCTTTTTTTGGAAGACGCACCCCTGAGTCTCGTCGCACCCTCCCACCGAAGGGTAGGTTGTGATAACGTGTGCTTATCATGGTGGAGCTCCGAGGCATTCCATCAAACATTGTATGGCCTTGAAACATAAGGTGAAAAGTTTGATTGATGAAAGTTGGTTTAAATTTCAGGAAGACAATCCCAATGTGCGAACTAACTCGCTTGAAATCCATGGGAGTTCTTTAATAAGTGTTCTAGAGGATGAAGATACCTGGGAATTGAAGAAAAGGGTGGAGGATGTCTTAACTTCTAAGAGGTTTATCTTGAAAGTGTTGTGCAAAGCCAGTATGGTTGATTGTGAGGGTAATGAGGAGGATCGGTGCCCGCTGCATCCAAAGACACTTCATGATATGGAAGAATGCTTATTGTTTAAGGAGCTTTTATAGGGTTTGATGAATGATAGCCGAATTGAAATTAGTCATATGAGGAAAGAGGAAGGTGAGGTGTTTATGTAGTCAAGTGACACCAATATGAATGTACTTAAACCTTTGGTGATTCATTTCACTAGAAATGCAACCACCTATATGCCTCAAGGCTTCCAGCCTGTTATTTTGAAGGTCCCATCATCATGCCCGTATAATAGTAACAAAGCAGTATCGTGGAGACACAATGTATAAGTATCAAAGGGAGGACATAATGTATCCTTCGTGCATGATGGGCATAACGTGTCAACCCCTAAAGTCACAAACATTTCTAGTATCAGTGGCATGACTCATAGTGGGCATGTTTTTACTTTTCTCGAGTTGCGAGTTGAATCAAAAGATAAAGGTAAAGTAAAGGAGAATGTAACAGAAGTTGAGAAAATAGGTCTTATGGTGAATGACAAAGTTCATAGAAAAAAGCCTGAAGGGAAAAGGTGATCGAAGTGGTAATGAAAATTCTAAGTGAGGCGCATCTGGCCGAAAAGAAATATTTGTAGAAGAGGTAACTAAATTTTGAATATTATACAATAGAGTTCAAAGTGATCGAACAACTAAATAGAATGCCAGCTAGGATTTCCTTGTTAGGGTTGTTCATGCACTCTGAGCCCATAGAAAGTCGCTAATGAAAATTCTAAGTGAGGCGCATGTGGCACATGACATCTCAGTGGAGAAGTTTGAGAAATAATCAATATATTACTGCAAGTAATTATTTGACTTTCACTGATGAAGTGTTACCAGTTGAATGGAGGAGGCATAACAAGGCTCTACATGTGTCAGTCAAATGTGTGGATCATATGGTGGCCAAGGTGCTAGTTGACAATGGATCTTCTCTTAATGTCATGCCTAAAATGACATTAGACAAGTTTCCATTCGACGTGTCATACATGATGCCAAGCTCTATGGTGATTAAAGCCTTTGATGACAATCAACATGATGTGAAAGGGGAAATTGATCTCCCAATTTAGATTGGCCCGTGCACGTTTCAAATCACCTTCAGAGTCATGGATATAACTCCTGCTTACAATTGTTAGTTAGGTCGACCCTGGATCCATTCTACTAGGTGTCGCAACCTACCCTTCGGCGGGAGGGCGATGCGTGACTCGCGGGATGCGTGTTCCACGAAAGGAATACGCGCGGAGTCGCCACCAACGTTTATTTGAGGAAAACGTCGGAAAAACCGGAAAAGACGCGATCTACGAACTTTTTAGTGAAAGGTTCGGGAGTTGTATTTACGCACGGGGAAGGTATTAGCACCCCACACGTCCGTCCCAAGGGACGGCAGCCTTTAATCGAATGTGCAAACATGACTTTGATTTTTATGTTCCCTTTTATGTTCTTATATCTTTTATACCCTTTTTATATTTTTTTCTTTTTCGTGGTCGACAAGGATGTTTCCCTTTGCTCCTACGTATTCCTCAATTTGTGATGAGGAAATCAGACCTACGTAGTTCTTTCTTATCAAGTGATTCCTTTTTTGCTTTAAGAGGTGATCATTTTTAAGGCGTTGGACCTTAAAAATGATCCATTTTACTTAGTGCGAAATTGAAATGACAAATTTTAAAAGCCTATTTTTGTGGACGAGCTTGACTAGGCGAGTTGATTTTAGCCTTAGTTTCACTTTAGTTATTAATCAATTCGATTAAGAATGAGAAATCCCAAAGAGAAAACGTCCGATTGATTTTCCGCTTTATTTTACTAAAAGATGTCTTTTTTGATTATTATATTATTTTTTACCTCTTTTTGATTTCCAACGTGGTTACGGCATGACCGAACGGTCGGAATTTATTTTAACCGAAGTTAATGGATAATACAATTTAAACGTTCGGTGGAAATTTATTTTATTTTTAAGTTAAGCGAGAAATGACTTAAGTAAAATGGCTTAAGCACGTCAACAGGGGGTATAAAAAGTAAACAAAACGAGAATAAAAATGCACGAAACACAATGTGGACCACTACGGGTACATAGAATGAATCGAAAAGCTTGGTTCGAGGTACTTACCCGTTGAAGATCGAAGAACGATGAAGAACGAATGAAGAACGTCGAAGAACGGTTCAAACCTTTGCGAAATTCCTCACGGAAAACGTTACGGAAACGTTTCGGAAGCGCCTCGGCTTAGATTTTCTTCACGGAAACAATTTTTCCAAGCAAATTCGAAAGAGAGAGAAGTGCCTAAGGGGCTGGACCATTTCCTTCTTGCTTTCCTCCCCTATTTATAGCAAAATAGGGGAGGTGGTTGCCGCCCAGCTCGCCCAGGCGAGCTCAGCTCGCCCAGGCGAGCAGGGTTGCTTCCTCCAGAAGCAACCGCCTTCTGGAGGAATCTTCTGGAGGGCCCAAATGGGCCTGGGTGCTATTTGCACCCCCATTTTTACTAAGTACACCCCCTCTGCTATTTTTTTTTGGTGATTCTTTTTTCGTAAAGTTACGGAAACTTACGAATTTCGTAACGATACTTGTTTTCTTTCCGTAATGTTACGGAACCTTGCGGATTACATAATCATCCCCTTTTTGACTTACGGAATGTTACGGAACCTCACTTAATTATGCAACGATGCTTCCTTTTGATTTCCGGTGTGTCACGGAAACTTACGGATTGTGCATCAATATTTTTTTGGTTTTCCGGCATGTCCTGAAATTTCACAAATTGCCTAATGATGGGTGCCAAGCACCTCACGAGGACCAAAGAATGGTCGCACGTCATCGAGCAAAGGTTCCCGGACGAAATTAGGGTATGACAGTTGCCCCTCTTTACTTGTCTTTTATTGGAGATAAAAGAAAAGTAAAGATAAGACACTAATTTCGTCCCTCTCGATTTGACGAGAGTCGCGGGTGACCATAAAATCTCCACATGCAAATGACTTATTGTTCCCAGAATTTCACAAATTGCCTAATGATGGGTGCCAAGCACCTCACAAGGACCAAAGAATGGCCGCATGTCATCAAGCAAAGGTCCCCGAAAATCAGTGTATGACACTAATTTCGCTCCTCTCGGTTGACGAGAGTCGCGGGTGACCGTGACTTGTCGTTCCTAGGATTTCACAAATTGCCTAATGATGGGTGCCAAGCACCTCACAAGGACCAAAGAATGGTCACATGTCATCAAGCAAAGGTCCCCGAAAATCAGTGTATGACACTAATTTCGCTCCTCTCGGTTGACGAGAGTCGCGGACGACCATGAAATTTCCGCATGTAAATGACTTTGTTGTTCCCGGAGGAACAAAAGGTGCAGAAGACTGTGTCAGCCCCTGCATGCTATCAAGCGTTCTGTCTTACAGATAGCAAAAGAATGGGTGCGAATAACCATAAGGTATCTCCGCGTATCATGGGTGCAGAATGACCAAACTTGGTCTCTGCTTGTCATCGGGCCCGCCGCCTCTGGATGACAAAAGGGTGCGAATAACCATAAGGTATCTCCGCGTATCATGGGTGCAGAATGACCAAACTTGGTCTCTGCTTGTCATCGGGCCCGCCGCCTCTGGATGACAAAAGGGTGCGAATAACCATAAGGTATCTCCGCGTATCATGGGTGCAGAATGACCAAACTTGGTCTCTGCTTGTCATCGGGCCCGCCGCCTCTGGATGACAAAAGGGTGCGAATAACCATAAGGTATCTCCGCGTATCATGGGTGCAGAATGACCAAACTTGGTCTCTGCTTGTCATCGGGCCCGCCGCCTCTGGATGACAAAAGGGTGCGAATAACCATAAGGTATCTCCGCGTATCATGGATGCATGTCACATGACCTCAGGGTCAGTATGACAAAGATTATGGGGCGGCCGACAAAAGCAAGGCTCTTGCTCCTACGTATCCTCCAATGAGGAACTCAGACCTACGTAGTTCTGGATAACTTGTGAGACTTGAAAAAGTCTCGGTGTTTTCTCCACTAAAATGCAAACATGCTTTAGCAAAGAGACAAATATTCCAACTGATTTAGAGCAGCATATGCTTTTTGGAGTGAAAAACAAAGCGTCTACCGGGGAAGGAGAGTCTGCTGATGAAATCTCCCATAACCATAAATGAGATTTTGGATGTTAGCATTTCGTTTCTAAATGACCATTTAGAGGAAACACTGGGTTCGACAAAAATAGAAGAAATCTACTCAAAGTGTATCAATCTCGCACAGGTAAGTGTTTCATCCTAATTCCGAACCATAGATATGTCATGACTTGACTTTGCAAATTATTTCCTATCAAATCAAAAATTACATGCGTGATCATGGATCAATAGGACTTCCCTTGGGAATGGGTTCTTTTGGTGGTTTCTTCTTTCGGCTTTTGTGTGTTTTTGGCTTTTGATTTTTCTGGCTTTTTCTTTTTCTGTTTTTTTTGTTTAGTGCGGGGCGAGAAAAAAGGTCGCTAGCGCACGGGATTTTGGTTGGTAATCAAAGGGAGAAGACCATTTTAGGTCGTGGTTTCCTTTCCTTCTTTTTGTTCATTTGGTGACAATTCTGTACTGTTCAGATATTGTCTGGTCCAAAGACCTCTCTGCACATTTCTTCTGGTTTCTTTGACCAGGAGCTTCCTTCTTTTTTACTTTCTCCCATTCTTTGGTTGGGAATTTTCTTTCTTTTCTTTTTTCTTTCTCCCACTCTTTGATTGGGAATTTCCTTTCTTTTCTTTTTTCTCTTTCTCCCACTCTTTGATTGGGAATTTCCTTTCCTTCTTCTTTTTTTTTTTGCTTCCGAGGGTAAGGTTTATGGTGAGTCAGGATTTTGGCTCAAGGTTTGTAGAATGGCTAGACATGATACATGTCGGGGTTTGGTTTGGCTCAAGGATAAAAGGGATGCCCCACATTATTTCCATGACACAAATGCAAAAATGATGATTTGGAAACTTTATGCAAAACTGGTCATGCATGCACCTATGTGGACACTCAAGTGTCAAATTTTTATGGTCATGTGATGCTAGGGCTCAGGATTTATTTCCTCTATTTTAAATCAACCCAATGTTTCCAAAATATGTTCTTTTATCAATTTGTGCATTCATCCGAGTCCATTTCGGGCGTCCGGGGAAATTTCACAGCATTCACCCTTCAGGTGTAGACACATTTTCCAAAAATTGGTTATGATCAATTGAACTTTTTCAAAGAAAAGTTGGAAATCGTCTCTTTTCAAAAGCATGTCGTTTTTTAGCTAGACAACTTATTTTCTTTTTTTTTTCACCTTTTTCCTTACTTGCCCCTTTTTTTTCTTATTTGCTCTCTTTTTCTTTTCACTTTCTTTTCTTTTCTATTTCATTTTCTTTCCTTTTCTATTTCATTTTCTTTCCTTTTCTATTTTTATTTTTATCATGATTTTTTTGTTTATTTTACATATATTCTTTTGGACGATGTTCCTAAACGAAGAACTCTACACGGTTCCAGAATTTCAAACATCATCGATAGTAATGATATATAAATACTAACGCACCAACCTAAACAAAAATGTATGCGCTGTACAAATGACAATCGAAACAACAAAAACAAACATTAGTCTCTCAAGTCAAAACAATAACATAGAAAAAATGACAAAAGAAATATGAAAGAAAACATGAATCTGGGGATCTCCCAGTCACGTGTCTCCACTCCCTCCCAAGAAGTCAAGCAAATCAGCCATCTCCTCATCCTCGTGGGCTTCTTCTCCATCGTCGGGAGCTTCTGGGGGTGCCTCTCCTGCTTGGGCCTCGGGCCAATCTCCGGGCCATGCAACCTCTGCCCTGAACTGGTCTGGAGTAGGGCATGAAAAAGGAGCGAAGCCCTGGCTCTGCATGCTAAGGCTCATCTGGTACAGACAATCATGGGTCCGTACATGTGCTCGGTGGTTGGCTGCCTGCTGGCGAACCAAATGCCGTAAATACTGCTCCATGTCAAATGCCCCAGCCTGGCCAGCCTGATGAGGTGGTGGGGGCGCGCCTGCGGCCTGTGGAGCATCACCCTGACCCTGTCTCTGGGTACAGTACTTCTCAATAAAAGCCCGGGTGATGGGCGGCCGAATCACCTTGGTAGGTGCAACGGGGACTCCGAACGACTGGCAGAGTCCTGTGATCAGTGCGGGGAATCCCAGGGCCCTGTTGGACTTATCTGGGTCCAAAGGGTGCCTAGTGGGCGCCATACCTGCAAAAATATAGATGGCATCAGCGATCAACTGAGCCACATGGATGCTCATCCGTGTCAGGATGGCGTACACCAGCTGGCACTTAGGCATGGGGAGGTCGGAATTATGATCGGTGGGCAGGATGTTGCTGAGGAGCAACGTCATCCATATCTGGGTCAGGGTGGTCATATTGGTGCGCATGATTCGCACTCGCCTCCCTGCAGCAGTCCGGGCAAAATCCTGCCCCGGTATACATAGCAGCTGGGCGATGGCCTCCTCATCGAACCCATCAGACCGGTTCCTCCTCTGGCCATACTCGCATTCCTGGCCCTCTTCCAACACCATCGGATATCCCAGAAGCTGGCTGATAGCGTCGGCATCGAACGGGATCCACTGACCCCTAACCCAGGATCTCATGTCACGCACGCCCTCCTCTGTTGGCCAAGCATTGGCATAAAATTCAAGGACTATTTCTGGATCAAACTTGGCCATAGGAGTAACCAGTGGTGCCCACCGCCGGCGCCCTATTTCCTCCTGAAAATCAGTATACTCGTCGTCCCTGAGCTGGACGCGTCGCTCCCGGAGAAACGACCATCCCTTGATGGCTTCGAAGCGCTGCTGGTGTACAACGCTCCTAAAGCGGTGACTGTCGTACTCCGGGGCGGAACTAGTTCCTTCGGCCGCCTTGTCCTTCCTGGACCTCTTTGAGGCAAGCTTCCTCGGTGCCATTCCTGCGAAGGCAAACATTTGGAAAGTTAGTTTTAGTGGGACATTACTCTTAAAGCAAAAATGGCATATAACCTCCTCCCATAAATACAAACATCAATGTAAATTTAGAGCAAGCTTATGCGCATGTTTCCTTACGAACGTTCACTTGCGGAAGACATCCTATTAACCAAAAAAATGCACCCATATACAATCAAGGCAGCTTTGTTACCTAGATTATTCACACGTACTTCCAAGGTGTATTTGTTACTTACATCACACACATCTCCTTGGCTAAATTTACATACATGCATACTCCAAGCATTTTGGGGTACCAAAAATTGCACATGTGTACATCTTGGTATTTCTAATACCTATACATACACAAACTTCATGATGAATCTTGACTATCTACACAATAAGGTGCTACATTTCATGCCCTTTTTTCAAGTTTTTGCTACCTAAAGCCGCATGCAAATTTAAGCATATTTTCCTTTGCTGACTAAAATTGTATTCAAATTATATATATATTTTTTTGGAATATGTTTTTTTTTTTTTTTTTTTTTTTCATACAACATTCAACATATTTATATATATTTTTTTGTGAGACATTTTGACTACCAAAAATTATATATACATACATTCAAGTATTTCGCTATTCATACCCAAAGTGCAAATTGCCAAAGGTATCTTGCTACCTATTCTAAACCTACGCATTCATGACGAGCACAATTCCTAGACATCTAGGCGTAGGGAAAATATTATAGTGTGGCCCATAGCTGATTGCTGGCCCAAAAGAGGGTAACTTTACCCAATATGCACCTCCTTTTGTGTACTTTTGCATAAAAACTTTGGTTCCTAGGCCTAGGACATATGTGGGGCAATTACTCTAGCTCTTTCGAAAATGAATGCATGTCCCAAAAATATGTGCAAACCAAATCGCCCCATGGGTTGTTTCCCTACAAAAATCACGCGCTAATGCCATTGAGGCATTTCACCGAACACTTGGTGGGCGCGCGTTTAGGCGTCAATAGCAAGAGAACGGGGACAATGTGGCATGCCCCATTACTTCAAAATGCATTATAGGCCTAGGGCCATCTCATACAAACCCCTAATTCAACCTAATCAAGCAAGAAAACAAATCAAAATTGCCCCACATATTTGAGTACATTCCCACAATTTAGAGCACCAAAAGGAGATCAAAATACACCAATGAAAAGCTAGAAAGCTTAGGGATGGAATACTTACTTGTTGGTGATGAACAAAAGCGCGGAACGGAATCAAAAAATGCGAAAAGTGATGACCCTAAGACTGCAAACTCGTAAATCCCGTGGGTATGGCTTTTGAAAGGGGGAAAAGAAGTTTTTGAATGAAAAAAACGCCCCCCCTTTCGTCACTTTTATATTTTGGTGCAGAGGTGGCTCGCCCAGGCGAGCCCAGCTCGCCCAGGCGAGCCCAGCTCGCCCAGGCGAGCCCAGCTCGCCCAGGCGAGCTAACCTGCACTTTTTTTTTTTTTTTTTTGAGGGGAACATTTAAACATGCCCCTCCCTTCTCATGGATTAGCATCTTGCCTAACTTGAACTTACTTAGGTTAGAATTAGGCGTTGATTACTTATTTTATTATTGTTATCATTTTTTTCTTTTTAAAACAAACAAATAGTAAAAGAAAGCTGCAAAATACAAAGGATACGGGGCTGCCTTGCAGCGACATTCTCTGCTCGTTTCGCACAGAGAAAAGCAACGATTGGTCGGTCGTGACCCCATCCCCGCTTGCGTTCGTCCCGTAGTACCTGCAATTAATAAACAACCAGGTATGGCCAATCTTGACCGCATCATTACCCTACCTTGATTGGTTTCTGCCGTTCATGTTTTGTCTCCCCTCCAGAAGGTAGCCCAAGGTGATCCTGCCCCTGTTTTACCACAACAATATACATGCGTATGCGTATGCGTATGCATGAATGTTTTCAAACGCAGAAAATTTAGGGAAAGTTGGTTCAGGTTCAATTCTAATTAAGCGCTTGGGGGATCCCATGAACTGAGCGGAAGGGCTCAGGTGATCACAGATTAATGCAAGGTGTGAAACTAACGTGAGGACTAAAAGCCTCGAATCCACGTTCATTTCTTTGAAAGATTGTAACGAGAGATACAACAGACAGGAAATCCCTGGGGGAAATCCAGAAAATGCCTAAAGATAAAGAACATGCAGCGACATCCTTAATTGCCCCAGCTTCTAAGCATAATATTGTTTGACGACATCAGAGTTCACGGGTGAAGGTAGCTCTTCGCCATCCATGTTGGTAAGCACCAAAGCTCCTCCGGAAAAAGCCCTCTTCACGACAAAAGGCCCTTCGTAGTTCGGGGCCCATTTCCCTCGATGGTCCTTGACAGCATGGGACATTTTCTTTAGCACAAGGTCTCCCTCATGGAACTTGCGTAAGCGTACTTTCTTGTCGAATGCACTCTTCATTCTTTGCTGGTATAAGCGCCCATGACTCATGGCCGTTAAGCGCTTACCCTCAATGAGGTTGAGCTGATCGTAGCGTGTTTGAGCCCACTCTGATTCCTTTAACCCGGATTCTGCCAAGATCCTTAATGACGGGACTTCTACCTCAAACGGTAACACCGCCTCCATCCCATATACCAATGAGAATGGCGTTGCCCCAGTTGACGTTCGCACTGAAGTCCGGTAACCGTGTAACGCGAATGGGAGCATCTCGTGCCAATCCTTGTATGACACGGTCATCTTTTGGATAATCTTTTTGATATTCTTATTGGCCGCTTCCACGGCTCCATTCATCTTTGGCCGGTAGGGCGTGGAATTGTGATGCTGGATTTTAAACTCCTCGCACATTTCCCCCATCATCTTGTTATTCAGGTTGGTGCCGTTGTCCGTGATAATCTTCCTTGGCGAACCATATCGGCAGATGATCTCCTTCTTAATGAACCTGACCACCACATTCCTCGTGACATTGGTATATGAAGCCGCCTCGACCCACTTGGTGAAATAATCTATTGCTACGAGGATGAAGCGATGACCATTCGAGGCCTTGGGCTCAATGGCCCCGATGACATCTATTCCCCACATGGAGAAAGGCCAAGGGGCGGACATGACATTCAGAGGATGCGGTGGGGCATTGACATTATCCGCGAATGCTTGACATTTGTGGCACTTCCTCACATGGACACAACAATCACTTTCCATGGTAAGCCAGTAATAACCTGCTCTTAAGATCTTCTTGGCCATAGCATGCCCGTTGGCGTGCGTTCCAAACGAGCCCTCATGGACTTCCTCGATCATGTGATTTGCCTCCTTGGCATCCACACACCGCAGGAGTGTCATGTCATGATTTCTCTTATACAGTGTGCTTCCGCTCATGAAGAAACTGGCCGCCAACCTCCTCAATGTCCTTTTATCGTTGTCGACAATCTCTGGCGGGTATTCTTTGCTTACGACATATCGCTTGATGTCGTAATACCAAGGCTTTCCGTCCCGTTCCTCTTCCACTTGGCAACAATGTGCGGGTTTGCCACGACACTGAAATTCAATGTAGGGTAGGTCCCCGTGTGGTGTTAGCTGGAACATAGATGCCAACGTAGCAAGTGCATCCGCCATTTGATTTTCCTCGCGGGGAACATGATGGAAGGAGATCTCATCGAAAGTCTTAGCCAATTCCTTGATGTAGGCTTTGTAGGGTATCAGCTTGGGATCTCTAGTTTCCCATTCTCCTCTCAGCTGATGGATTACCAACGCTGAGTCGCCGTACACCTTGAGTAGTTTGACATCGGAGTCAATTGCTGCCTGGACGGCTAGGGCACATGCTTCATATTCGGCCATGTTGTTGGTGCAGTCGAATCCTAGCCTGGCTGTGAAAGGTACACATTGATTGTCCGGAGAGATCAACACTGCCCCAACGCCGTGACCTAGAATGTTTGACGCTCCGTCAAACCATACAGTCCATTTGTCCCGATCTTCATCCAACTTTTCCTCGAACAAGGCCATGATGTCCTCATCCGGGAATTCCGGATGCATGGGCTGGTAGTCGTTAAGAGGCTGTTGAGCCAAATAATCTGCCAAAGCGCTTCCTTTTATCGCCTTTTGGGTGACGTAGACTATATCAAACTCAGATAGCAAGACTTGCCACCGGGCGATTCGTCCTGTGAGAGCTGGCTTTTCAAAGATGTACTTAACCGGGTCCATTTTGGATATCAACCAGGTAGTATGACTCAGCATGTACTGCCTTAGGCGATGGGACGCCCACACTAAAGCACAACACGTTCTTTCGAGCAAGGAGTAATTCATCTCACAGGTCGTGAACTTCTTACTTAGGTAGTAAACAGCGCGCTCTTTCTTCCCGGATTCGTCATGTTGCCCCAGCATACACCCCATTGACTCGTCCAAGATTGTCATGTACAAAATGAGAGGCCTTCCAGGTACTGGTGGCATAAGCACGGGAGGATTCATTAGGCACTTTTTGATCCTTCCAAAAGCCTCTTGGCAATCCTCATTCCACCGATCAGTTTGGTTTTTGCGCAAGAGTTTAAACAACGGCTCACAAATGGCGGTGAGCTGCGATATGAATCTGGCAATATAATTCAAGCGCCCCAGGAAACCTCGGACTTGCCTCTCTGTACGGGGTTCTGGCATCTCAAGGATAGCCTTCACTTTTTCGGGGTCTACCTCTATCCCTTTCTGGCTTACAACGAAACCAAGCAATTTCCCTGATTTGACCCCAAAGGTACACTTAGCGGGGTTCAACCTTAATTGATATTTCTTAAGCCTTTCGAACAACTTCCGCAGGTTGACAAGGTGTTCTTCCTCAGATTTAGATTTAGCAATTATGTCGTCCACGTAGACCTCGATCTCTTGATGCATCATATCATGGAACAAAGCTACCATGGCCCGTTGATAAGTTGCCCCGGCATTCTTGAGTCCAAAGGACATCACCTTGTAACAGAACGTTCCCCACAGGGTGACGAAAGTAGTCTTTTCCATATCCTCGGGCGCCATCTTTATCTGATTGTAACCAGAGAAACCATCCATGAAGGAAAATAAAGCGAAATTGGCCGTGTTATCTACGAGGATATCGATGTGTGGTAACGGAAAATTGTCCTTGGGACTGGCCCGATTCAGGTCCCGGTAATCTACACACATTCGTACTTTCCCACCCTTTTTAGGAACTGGTACGATGTTGGCAACCCATTCTGGATACCGAGCGACGGCCAGAAATCCAGCGTCAAACTGCTTCTTCACTTCTTCTTTTATCTTCAAGGACGTTTCGGGCTTCATCCTCCTCAATTTCTGTTTTACTGGGGAACACCCGGGATTTAGAGGCAATCGGTGCTGCACAATGTCAGAACTCAAACCGGGCATATCTTGGTATGACCAAGCAAAGATGTCTTGGTAGTCTTTTAGCAGGGTTATTAATTCTTCACGGATAGGTGCGGTAATGCCTGTACCTATCTTTACTTCCCTCTTTCCACTGCCAATTCCTAAGTCTACTAGCTCTGTTTCTTCTTGATGAGGCCCCATTTCTTGGTCCTCATGGGCGACCATTCTTTCTAGTTCCGAAGGAAGTCCCACATCCTCATCTCCTTCATCTTCCGTTTGGTTCAATTCTTGCTCGAAGTTGATAGACGGGTCCCAGGTATTAGTACCTTCGGGGGACTCGTCATCGAATCTGCCGTTTCAGAAAAAGAAGTAAACATGCAAATGAATGAGAATGGGTAGAGACCAGGAACAGATGAAGAAAGATCCTTGTATTATAAATTCAAAAACAAAAGACACAAAGCCTTAACAAAATGAAAACTCTAAAGCCTAGGCCCAACTATAGAGCTTTTAAAACCGTAAAGGTTTACATTATGCTCGTTGCGTAAATGCCGGGGCGTTCCTCCACTCGCCAATTTCCCAGCTGGAAATCAGGAGGGCATGGTCGGACCAAATCCGAAGTACTTGGAACATCATCTTCACATATCGCGAACACTTGACCTTCGTCTCCCAGACCCGCACTTATAAAGCTTCAACTTATGTGGCAGGGCGGGCTTCCTTCACTTTCTTGTCTCCAACGCGAGCTCTGACCACTGTCCTTCCTTCCCGCGGGGCTTCTTTTCATGTCCGCCTGAGTGGGCTTATAGCCTAAACCATACTTCCCACGATTTCCTTGGGTTTTTATCAGGCTAGTTATGCCGCCATTGTCTTTGCCTAAACCCATCCCGGGTTCATAACCGTTCCCCAACATAACTCGGGCCATCATTACCGCCGCATCGGACAGACAAGGTTGCCCAAAGAGGGAGTCCACGGAGGAAATGCTGACCACCTCAAAAGACTGGAAAGCGGTTTCTAACGATTCTTCTGCGGCTTCCACATAAGGCATGGAGGATGGGCAGCTTACCAAGATATCTTCCTCGCCTGACACGATGACCAAGTGCCCCTCCACTACGAATTTCAGCTTTTGGTGGAGTGTAGAAGGCACAACTCCCACTGAGTGGATCCAAGGGCGCCCCAACAGGCAACTGTAGGGGGGGTTAATATCCATTATTTGGAAGGTGACTTGACAGGTGTGAGGGCCTATTTGTACTGGGAGATCGATCTCTCCCCTAACCTCTCGACGAGTGCCGTCGAAGGCCCGAACCACCATTGAACTTGGTTTTAAATGGGAAGCATTGAATGGTAACTTGTCCAACGTGCTCTTAGGCATCACGTTTAAACTGGAACCATTATCGATGAGTACCTTGGCCACGATATGGTCCATACACTTGACTGATACGTGTAAAGCCTTATTATGCCCTCTCCCCTCGGCGGGGATTTCTTCTTCGGCGAAGGCAAGATAGTTGTTGGCAGTGATATTGTTGACCAGCCCTCCGAAACCTTCTACCGAAATATCTTGGGCCACGTGAGCCTCGTTCAGCACTTTTACTAGCAGAGCCCGATGAGGCTCGGAGCTCATAAGTAACTCTAGCAGCGAGACCCTAGCCGGGGTTTTGTTGAGCTGTTCGATAACCTTGAATTCGCTCTGCTGAATTATCCGAAGGAACTCGCTGGCTTCCTCTAGCGACACCTCCTTTCTACCATCCCTTTTCTCTGGGGGCCCCTTTGCTGGCATATCTTTACTCGAAGCGTGGGGTGCTTCGCCATCTTGTTCCTCCACCACTTTTCCTTTTCCTTTGACGTCGGCGGGTTGGACTGGTAGGTCCGGAGGTGCGAACACACGACCACTACGGGTCACACCGCTCAGCCCCGTGATATTTGTTACTTTAGCTGACAGCGAGCTGACGTCAGTGACTTCTTCTTCCTTCTTCCCCGGAGGTGTATATCTCCACGGGACCGCGTGACTATTTTGGTACGGGAAAGGAACAGGTTTGGCCATTAAGGGGTGCCCGGGCTTTTGCGAGGCTGCACTTTTAGTGAAGTATATCACCAAGGGTTTGGGCTTCGCAACACCGCTCCCCTCCGTAGATTGCATGCATATATGCGGCTCTTCTTTTCCTTTAATGCCGACTTCTAGTCGACCTTGGTCTATCATCCGTTGTAACAATTCCTCTACTTCCAAACACGTCTCCATGTCATGCATCTCGCCGGGATGTAGCAGACAGGAATCCTCCTTACACCCACTATGGGGAATTACACCTCCCTTTTGTAGGGCCTCAAAGATAAACCTCCTAGGGGTTGCCACATCTCTCAACGGTTTAGACCTGTGGGGCCTATCGGATTCAACTGCATTAACTGCTCCCCCTCCATGATTGGCGAGCGGGTTGGTCCTCACATTGGGCCGATCCTCTTGGAAAGTCAGCCATCCGGAATCCATTAGATGTTGGACCTTGTATTTAAGGGCCAAGCATTTTTCGATGGAATGCCCCGGGGCACCCCCATGGTACTTGCAAGTTGCATTAGGGTCATACCACTTCGGGAAAGGGGGTTCGAGGACCCTTCCGGGAGTTACCACGGCCAAATGATTGGCGATGAGGGATGGTAGAAGATCTTCGTACGTCATTGGGAGCGGGGTGAATTCCGGCAACGGCCTCGGAGGGAAGTTCCTTGTCGTGTTGGAATTACCGGCCGGTCGAGTCGCGTTCGGAGTTGGAACTTGGGGAGCTTCCCTCTGGGTGGGTGCCTTAGGCTGCACGGGTGTTGAGCTAGAGGCGTTCCCAGCATGAGCCGAGAAGCTTGGGTGATGTTGCGCGTACTGATGGGTACCATGAGGTGTTTGCTGGGGTTTGACCCATGCGGGTGTTGAAGAGACGGCATGGGCATCTCCTTCCTTCCTTTTTGCCCCTGTTGCCCCGATTCTTTTGGCGTTCACGTTTGTGGAGGAAACGTAATCAAACTTTCCTCTCTTCAATCCAACCTCGATTCTTTCCCCGGCAAACACCAGATCCGCAAAGCTGGACGGCATGTAACCCACTAGCTTCTCATAGTAGAACACTGGCAGAGTGTCTACCATCATGGTGATCATCTCTCTCTCAACCATGGGAGGAGCTACTTGTGCCGCCAAATCCCTCCATCGCTGCGCATATTCTTTAAAGGTTTCACCCTCTTTCTTAAACATATTCTGCAGTTGAGTACGGTCAGGAGCCATATCAGAATTGTACTGATACTGCCTTAGGAAGGCGGTAATCAGATCCTTCCAAGTACGGATACGGGAAGCTTCCAAATTAGTGTACCACACTACCGCAGCTCCGGCCAAGCTATCCTGAAAGAAGTGTATCAACAGCTTTTCATCTTTAGAATGAGCGCCCATCTTACGGCAGTACATCTTGAGATGGTTTTTGGGACAAGTCGTCCCTTTATACTTGTCGAAGTCCGGCACTTTGAATTTCGGGGGAATAACAACATCGGGTACTAAGCAAAGATCCGTCATGTCTGCAAACGGATAGTCCCCAAATCCTTCCACAGCCCTCAATCTTTCCTCGAGGAGATCGAGCTTCCTCCTTTCTTCAGTTGCCGGGGGCGGCCCTTCCATAGACAAAACTATTGGCGAGGCTGCGATGTTGGGTTGGGGCAACGTGCCTGGTGCCGGCCCTTCGGGGATCGGGGGATAAAACTCGACATCCCTCCGAGCATAATCTTGAGGGTCTTTATGGACTTCGTCGGGCTGCTGAGGAGGCTCTTTTTCATGGACGGGAGAAGCAATGTGGCCCGCGTCTTCTTGCAAGATGGGTGGTGAATAGTTGGGCGGCAATCCATAAGGGTAAGCCGCTCGGTTGTATCCCAGGTGAGGGCTGCCATCGTGCCCCAGTGTGTCCCTTCCCCGTCCTACTATGTTTGAGGGAGGATGGTGCGTAGTTGCCAAGAGAGTCGGGTCTGCTTCGGCAGCCGAACTGACAGCGGCGGCAGTGGCCGCGTTCTTCTCCATGAGCTGTTTCATACCTAACATGGCCTCCATCATGGAGGCCATTTGTTCTTTCAGAGCCGACATGTCGGCTTTCATCTGTTCCTGCGTCTCCTCTTGATCACCCATCGTTCTAGATTTGGATCTGGTGCGATAGGGATCCCTTGCGGTGCGTTTAGTTATGGTGTTTTTCCCCTAAAAAACCAAACGTGAGGAGTGGGTAAAGAAAGAAAATGCATGCTAGAGATGAGATGTAGGAGTGATTTGATTTGCACAAGCTTTTTGGAGTAGAAACATGGGACCAACTCATTTTATTTCAAAAAGGAAGTCATATCTAGTCAAGGTCTAAGAGACCATACAAGTTTCCTAACGATTTCTAATTATGTGGGCCATTAAGTCTATCATATGCTGACAATAGCCGAGAAGCCCATGAATCTCTTCGGGGGTGGAGTAAGTGTCTGCCATCGCCTTGGCCTTGGCTAACAATCGGGGAAGTTCTTGACTCCCGTTCAAGGTAAGAGCAAACCGATCCATCCACATGGTTGCCTCTTGGTGTAAAGAGTCGATCACCCTTCCTCTAGCCTCTTTTTCCGCATATACTTGAGCATACTCATCCGCGATTCTATGCTCGTGGGCCGTGGCTAGACCTAACTCTTCTTCGTACTTGGCGATGATAGCTAACATGTTGGTCTCTGTCTCGCATAAACGCTGAGACAAGCTTCTTTTGGACCTTGAACAAGCCATCAACTCCTCTTTCAGAACCATGCTATGTGCTCGCGACTGGTCCCTTTCTTCCCTTCGCAACTTGAGTTCACTATTGCTACCCCATAGAGCTCCGCGAAATTTGTTCCGGCCATACTCTTCCTTGCGAGCCCTCTTGGTCTCTCGTTCAAGGGCTCTTGCGGTAATTGCATTCTCTTCCCGTAACCCGGCACACTCCTTCCGAACGTGTGTAGCAGCCAACTTGAACTTCTCCTTGGCGAGTTTTGCCTTTCCTAACTCGCTTTTGAGAGCTTGGACTTCCTCGTCCTCTTCCGGTGCTTCAAAATTCTCTTCGCTGACGACTTTTAACTTGGCGAGCCAATCTAAACCTCGTATGCGAACTTTCAGCCATTCGTGGTACCCACCAATGATGCCATTACGAATGCCTCTAAGCTCTTGATCTTTCCTTAACGGGGTTTCCCATGCCTTATGGATTCTTTGTATAGTCTTGGAATTTTGTGCGCCGAGATCCCTCACAAGGAAAGGAGACATGCTTTCTTTCGTCGGTGCTCCCCTCATGGGGTACCCTAGTTGTCTTATAGCGAGCGTGGGATTGTAATTAATACAACCCCTCGTTCCTACCAACGGAATGTTTGGGTATCTTCCACATGAGAAAAGGACTCCTTCTTTTCCTTCCTTCCATCGGGGGAACCAACTGATTGTTCTACCTCCTATCTCGGCCAAGAGCTGGTCCCAATCTATTCTCCTCTTTTCAGTACACGAGCGATGGCTCAGGAGCGGACATGGATGTCTTGTGTCTTGTTGGAACAAGTGTGAAACCAACCAAACACAGAGGGCGGGTAAGCAACAGATGATCCGTGCGCTACTCTTCTCGCATCTTCGGTCAAATGTATCAAATAGATCTGCCAAGACAGCTACCACCGGACTTTCCTTGCTATGGTGGTAGGCAAGGAAAGCGTCGATTGCTGCTAGGCCTACCAAACCATCCACGTTTGGAAAGAGGACGACCCCAAAAATTAGCAAAGCTAACACATCCATAAACGGGACCCATTCTCCTTGATTGGCCATACCCCTCGCTTTGTCTTCTAGGTACTTCTGTGGTAGGCCCGCTATGCCGTTCCGAATCTGTTTTATGCGGTCCAAACCTCTGGCTGAATCCTTAACCACAGTTGCAATTCTGCTTAAAGAGGGGAGACACCCGGAGGAAAGATATGGTTTTCTTCCCCCGAGAGGACATCCTAGAATTTCTTCAAATTCTTCAATGGTTGGTACTAATTGGAAGTCTCCGAATGTGAAGCATCTTAAAGGCTGGTCGTAGTATTGGGTGAGTGATGCAATGGCTTCTATGGACACCTCTGCTATGGTCAACTCTAAGATCTTTCCGTAAGTCTTGCGGAAGGCTTGCATTTGGAGGGGTTCCATCAACCGCCCTAATTCCTTGATGCTGGTGGTATCTGGGCTTTTGACCTTGACTTGGTAGAACCTCTTGCCGGTTTGATTTGTTCCCATGCTTACTAAAGTGAGATAAAAGCTGGTGCAAATCAAAACTCCGATATCTCATGGGTGGAATGGATGAATGCATGATGGAATGCATATGACACAGATGCAATCTAGGAATGCGGGGGGTCCGGGGAATTTGTCCCCTTCTTAGATACGACGTCTAGGGGTAGCAAAATGCCCCAACGCACGTTTTTAAGAAGGCGACACGGACCCTCCGTTGGATCAAGACAGAACCCATATGCAATGCCTGTGCAAAAGACACAATGCGGGAACGTACACAGTATGACAATATTTACTGAACATAAGCAAAAGGGTATATGATACTCATGCATGGCATTGTGAAAAATGGCACGCAGCGTGTTTGCTTCGTGCCCCTATTTAAGGGACCTATAAGGGAGAGAACTAACTAGGCTTTTAGCAATAATCCCCAAGGTAGTTATATCTCTCTTGATGGTTTCTAGAGGTATCATCCCCTTTGAAGAACATATTGTAGCAGTAGGGACTACTAGCAACAATAGGTTTTCAAAGAGAAAAGCTCTAGATGAGGGTTCACTGTAATCAAGCAAGTCGGAGACCTAGCATGATCACAGATTCACCTCCACTCCTTATGCTCCCATGAACCCGGGTATAGGGCCCCTTTTTCACTCACAGTGTGTGCAAATAGTGTTAGTGTTTGTGTGCATCAAATGAATAAATATTTACCTCATGCATACATTCTAAAACTCACTAAAAGAAACAAATAGTTTATATACACAAGAACATAAAACAAATAAAGGGAAACCAACAAAGGAGAAAGTCATGATAAAACATTGCACAAGATTAAATGGCCTAACTCTCTAAAAAAAGTCCCCAGTGGAGTCGCCAACTGTCGCAACCTACCCTTCGGCGGGAGGGCGACGCGTGACTCGCGGGATGCGTGTTCCACGAAAGGAATACGCGCGGAGTCGCCACCAACGTTTATTTGAGGAAAACGTCGGAAAAACCGGAAAAGACGCGATCTACGAACTTTTTAGTGAAAGGTTCGGGAGTTGTATTTACGCACGGGGAAGGTATTAGCACCCCACACGTCCGTCCCAAGGGACGGCAGCCTTTAATCGAATGTGCAAACATGACTTTGATTTTTATGTTCCCTTTTATGTTCTTATATCTTTTATACCCTTTTTATATTTTTTTCTTTTTCGTGGTTGACAAGGATGTTTCCCTTTGCTCCTACGTATTCCTCAATTTGTGATGAGGAAATCAGACCTACGTAGTTCTTTCTTATCAAGTGATTCCTTTTTTGCTTTAAGAGGTGATCATTTTTAAGGCGTTGGACCTTAAAAATGATCCATTTTACTTAGTGCGAAATTGAAATGACAAATTTTAAAAGCCTATTTTTGTGGACGAGCTTGACTAGGCGAGTTGATTTTAGCCTTAGTTTCACTTTAGTTATTAATCAATTCGATTAAGAATGAGAAATCCCAAAGAGAAAACGTCCGATTGATTTTCCGCTTTATTTTACTAAAAGATGTCTTTTTTGATTATTATATTATTTTTTACCTCTTTTTGATTTCCAACGTGGTTACGGCATGACCGAACGGTCGGAATTTATTTTAACCGAAGTTAATGGATAATACAATTTAAACGTTCGGTGGAAATTTATTTTATTTTTAAGTTAAGCGAGAAATGACTTAAGTAAAATGGCTTAAGCACGTCAACAGGGGGTATAAAAAGTAAACAAAACGAGAATAAAAATGCACGAAACACAATGTGGACCACTACGGGTACATAGAATGAATCGAAAAGCTTGGTTCGAGGTACTTACCCGTTGAAGATCGAAGAACGATGAAGAACGAATGAAGAACGTCGAAGAACGGTTCAAACCTTTGCGAAATTCCTCACAGAAAACGTTACGGAAACGTTTCGGAAGCGCCTCGGCTTAGATTTTCTTCACGGAAACAATTTTTCCAAGCAAATTCGAAAGAGAGAGAAGTGCCTAAGGGGCTGGACCATTTCCTTCTTGCTTTCCTCCCCTATTTATAGCAAAATAGGGGAGGTGGTTGCCGCCCAGCTCGCCCAGGCGAGCTCAGCTCGCCCAGGCGAGCAGGGTTGCTTCCTCCAGAAGCAACCGCCTTCTGGAGGAATCTTCTGGAGGGCCCAAATGGGCCTGGGTGCTATTTGCACCCCCATTTTTACTAAGTACACCCCCTCTGCTGTTTTTTTTTGGTGATTCTTTTTTCGTAAAGTTACGGAAACTTACGAATTTCGTAACGATACTTGTTTTCTTTCCGTAATGTTACGGAACCTTGCGGATTACATAATCATCCCCTTTTTGACTTACGGAATGTTACGGAACCTCACTTAATTATGCAACGATGCTTCCTTTTGATTTCCGGTGTGTCACGGAAACTTACGGATTGTGCATCAATATTTTTTTGGTTTTCCGGCATGTCCTGAAATTTCACAAATTGCCTAATGATGGGTGCCAAGCACCTCACGAGGACCAAAGAATGGTCGCACGTCATCGAGCAAAGGTTCCCGGACGAAATTAGGGTATGACACTAGGGTGGTGCCATCATGTTTGCATCAAAAATTGAAATCCATGGTGGGAGGTCAGCTCGTTATAGTATAAGGCGAGGAGGACATACTAGTTAGTCGTCCGTTGTCTACTCCTTATGTTGAAGTAATGGAGGAGTCATTAGAAATGTCATTTCAGGGATTGGAAATTGTGAACAATGCTTATGTGGAGTCTCCTCTGATACAACTGAGTTTGTCTGATGCCTCTATGGTGGTGGCTCGAGTCATACTAAAAGATGGGTATGAATGGGTTTGGGCCAAAATGGTGATGGCATGATAAGCTTGTTGGAGATTGCTGAAAATCATGGGAGGTCTGGTTTGGGTTACAAGCCTACAAGTGCTGATAAAAGGAGGATTCCTTTGGAAAGAAAAGAGAAATGCTTTGCTCGTTTACAAGGGCTAGAACCGCAGGTGGAGAGGGTTCCTATTTGTCACATCAATGAGAGCTTTTGAGTGTAGGGTGGATTTACGAAGATTGGGGTGCTATGTTGGATAAAGAGACCAATCAGGATCAGCCGAATTGGGTGCAGCCATGTCCTTTGGACTTTGAATTGAAAAATTGGCAGCAACCAGATATTTTTGTTTTTGATTTGATGTAATTAAACAGTTTTAGATACTATTACTATGCCTAAGGCTTTAGAATTCACATATTGTCAAGCGTACTTTCCTTTTCAATTCTAGTGATTATTAATAAAATGCATTTCGAAGACATATTCCCTTTTTGAATCTTTGTTGCTTTCATCTCTTAACATATTTATTTTCGTTGCGATTAAATGATTTGTTTCAGATTTGATCATGAGTCTTGTGAAGACAATGATACCGAGATACCTAATGTCGATTTCGAGAGGCCAATCAACCAAGATAAGGAAGATGAAGAGGAGATTGGGGATTGTCTCCTAATTTGTTGACGATGGTGGAGTAGCAAGAGAGGGAAATAAAGCCGCATCAAGAGGAAACAAAACTTATTAACATGGGCACTAATGAAGAGAGAAAAAATTCAAGGTTAGCACTTGTATGTCAGCTAACATTCGAGAAGAGTTGATTGTCTTATTGTGAAAATATAAGGACATTTTCGCTTGGTCCAATCACGATATGCCAGATTTAGATCTTGAAATCGTGCAACATAGATTACCCTTGAAACCTGAATACTCCCCCGTGAAATAGAAACTAAGGAGGATGAAACCTGAAATGTCTTTAAAGATAAAGGAGGAGGTAAAGAAGCAGTTTGATGCAGGTTTCTTAGTTGTTGCCCGATATCCGGAATGGGTTGCCAACATCGTGCCAGTACCAAAAAAGGATGGAAAAGTGCAAATGTGTGTAGATTATTGAGATCTAAATCGAGCTATTCCAAAAGAGAATTTTCCCTTACCTCACATTGACGTTCTGGTGGACAATACAACCCATTTGCTCTATTTTCTTTCATGGATGGTTTTTTAAGGTACAACTAGATAAAGATGACACCAGAGTATATGGAGAAAACAACCTTTGTTACTCTATAAGGAACTTTTTGCTATAAGGTTATGTCGTTTGGGCTGAAGAATGTTGGGGCAACATATCAGCGGGCCATGGAGATGTAGCTCCATGTAGAGCTTATAGACCTTGGATCTTCTTTATCAATGGAGTCTTTTGCTTCTTGAAGATCAATGCCAGCAGAATAGAGAAGGAGGAGAGGTAATTGGATATGCCACTTCAAGGAGAAGATGAGTCAAGAACAAGCTCACCACCATAGGAAGCCATGGATAAGAGCTTGAAGATAGGAGAAGATGAGTGGAGGGAGAGCGAGAGAGGGGGAAACAAAATTTATGACTTAAATGAGATCTGAACTTTGAAGTCTAATTTCTTAAATGATCAAAGTTGAAAAAATGCACACACAAGGCCTCTATTTATATCCTAAGTATCACACAAAAGTGGAGGGAAATTTGAATTTCTATTCAAATTTCACTTTAATTTGAATTTGTGGAGACAAATTTGGAGCCAAAATTTCACTAATTATGATTAGTGAATTTCAGCTATGGTTCAGCCCACTAATCCAAGATCAAGTCCACGATTCTACACTAAGTGTACTTAGGTGTCATGGGGCATGTAAAGCATGAAGAACATGCACAAAGTGTGACTATATAATGTGGCAATGGGGTGCAGAAAGCAAATGCTCACCTCCCCCTTAGGTTGATCCAAAATTTAATTGGATTGAGCTTCTCCCAATTCAATTAAATTTCTCTCACAATACACGCATCAAATAGTGCACTTAATGCCTGTGAATTACAAAACTACCCCTAATACAAAAACTAGAATAGGTGCCCTAAAATACAAGGGCTGAAAAATCCTACATTACTAGGGTACCCTCCCTACACTATGGAGCCCTAAATATAAGGCCCGAAAATAATGGAAACATAATCTAATGTGTACAAAGATAAGTGGGCCCTAAATTCAATTATGTCTTTTCTTCTCAAAATTCAATTATGTTTTTCCTAAATTTTTCGCTTGTTATTGTGATTGATTTTCAATTGTACAAATTTGATTACACAAGAATGGAACAAAACTATGTAGATATTGATGGAGTTGCATGAAAGAAATATGCATCCTTGTGGTTTTGCCTAAATTTGGGTTAAATAGTTTTCATTATGGCTTTAGTTGAAATCTTTTTTCAATTAGCCAAATGGCTTTGATGCGTCCCTAGTTGCCCGTAGCCTTTCCATCTGATATGCATATATTCATTGAATTCTGATACGTGTCTCATGGGCTAAGTATGAATTCAATTATCTTTGCATATATTAGATTATGGTTTCATTATTTTTGGGCATCATATAGTCACATCATTGTCACATCATATAGTCACACTTTGTGCATGTCATTCCTGCTTTACATGTCTCGTGAGACCTAAACACACTTAGTGGAGAATCTTGGATTTGATCTTAGATTGGTGGGCTGAACCATGGCTAAAATTCACTAATCTTAATCAGTGAAATTTTGGCACCACAAATTCAAATTCAAATTCAAGTGAAATTTGAATAGAAATTCAAATTTCCCTCCAATTTTGTGTGACACTTAGGCTATAAATAGATGTCTTGTGTGTGCATTTTTTCAACTTTGATCATTTGAGAAATTAGACTTCAAAGTTTAGACCTCATTTGAGGCATAAATTTCTTTCCCCTCTCTCCCTCTCCGTCCACTAGTATATTTTCCTACCTTTAAGCATTTATTCATGGCTTCCTATTAGCTTGTTCTTGAATCATCTTCTCCTTGAAGTGGCATCTCCAATCACCTTTCCTCCTTCTCCATTCTGCTGCCATTGATCTTCAAGAAGCAAATGACTCTAATGATGAAGAAGATCCAAGGCCTACAAGCTCTATATGGAGCTACATTACCCTCTACCCCAATATACATATTTATATAATAAAATACATGAAAATATGGACTTATGTGGTAAACTAAGCACATCTTCAAGAAACACAGGTATAGGACTTACTAAGCTTGACTTTCGTCTACAAGTAAAAGGATCATGCCTACTAGATGATTTTCTCTCAAAACACCTTAATGTAACTAGCAAAGGTGAAAGTCTCTCTACTAGTGATAGAACAATGACATGATGCGTTTAACAAGCAATTTAACGAGGTGCAATTGGAAGATAGCCGACCCACAACAAGATTAACACTTAACTGATTAGGAGACAATAATTTTAAATCAAGAATGATCACTTATTCAGAATCAACAACAAATATTCCAAATGAATTCTAGAAACCAAAACATGACCATAGTGTACACACATATGGAGACGTCAGACAGTTTGACATAAGCTTATAACACAAAGAATGAATTATACTCGGGCTTGCAAGTGTAATGGAGTTACTTGACTTCAACATGCAACACAAAAAAATGGATTGTACCAAAACCAAAAGGTATGATCAAAATAGTATTCCTTAAGAAATATAGCTTGATACAGGTCATCAAACTATAAGGCATTAGCATTGCTACAAACAAGGAATCGCAAACATCCAATATGATGTATATAACGTACATAGGTTCCTACCACAAGCATATAACGTACATAGAAGAAATAAGAATCAATCTGTCATTAATGGTGTATTACTGAATTACAAGCTTTAACAACTACATTCATGACTACACACAAAAGGAGGAAGTTAAGTAGTTATACGTTTAAAATAGAATAAAATAAAATAAAATAACATGTTTGAAACATCATGCAATTAAAATAGAAACTCATGCCCTAATGTCACATCCTATCAGAGCATTGTGTCCTGACGTCCTCTATCACAAGGTTCCTTAAAGAAATCCACCTAGTCATCTGCTTCCACTAACACAAGGTTCGAGATCATCACATGATCCAAACACAAACAGCACACGGAGAGTGACTTATCACATTCCTAACAAATAGAGAGAAACAGGACAACATATAGATATACATGTCATATAAAAATACAACTTACTTAACACAACTCACATCATTCCACCACTTGTCACGTAACATCACATCTCAACATAATAAGTCTCATTCATTTTCACATCATTCACGTACTCAAGGATCAAAACACAATATCACTTAACCAAACAATATCGATGAATACACAAGTGTTATTCAACAGATATACTAAGACTCAATCCTATATATGCAATGTGGTACCATGTCATTGAAAAACCTCATCGGGCGCCTAAGAGTACATGACAAGACAAACCACACACTGGTAAGTTTGGTCAATGTCACTAGGTAAAATCATAGGGAGACCAGTCAGGGTCACGCTATTTTGTCAGAATGTTCCAACCACGTGGGATCAACACAGGCTTAAAGGAGCACTTAAATTAGGTGTATATACCCCAAAGGCCTAGACTTTGAAGAGTTTGTCAGGGTCTCTCCCTCCTGATTTAGGTCCAACCCAAAAAACATTTTAGCACAAAGACTCTATCTATGAACTATACAAAACACATGACTCCTCAATTGTTCTCAAAATAATTTTAACTTGTTGTGCCTCAAAGTGATTAAACTCGTCAGGTTCCCACAATGGATCTCATCACAATATTCGCCCTGCATTAACTCGTCACCCTTAAAGGGTCTTTCAGTCATATGATTGTATGGTTCATAGCTCAAAACTCAATGCACATAATTGTTTTTCCGTGTAGAACCACTGACTACCTTTCATCACAAGGGTCTTGAACATAAAATACATGTTTAGCTTATTCTACCATGATGAAAGGCTCATTCTGATAAGCAAGCTTCTTTAGATCTACCAACGTAAATTCGAAACCATCGGTTCGCACACCTATATTGTTGTCAACCCACTTACACTTGAAAACACAAGCAATGAATTTGACATAATTAAGCTCCCAGATTTCTTCAATGACTCCAAAGTAAAGCATTGAAGCTAGACGGGGATTGTCATCATTTACACTAGCAAAGTGTTGAGATTCAACCCTTAGACTAACCCCATTATTTTGCATTGTACTCTTGTTGTCTTGTGATTTCGTGTAGAACGAATACTTGTTGATATCGTATCCTTGCCAAGTTATAACACCCTGTTATGCCCTTTCAACCCCTTGTTCTTAGACATTTTTGGATTACTTTCCTTCACTAAACCTTCATCATGTACTATGTATGGCAAAACTTCATTACTATTATTCAGCATATACAAATGAGCTTGTTGCAAATCTTCTAGACTTAGAGTGATAACATGCAATCCTCTTGAACCTTTACCTCTCACTCTTTCATCATGCTGAGACTCGGAAAGCCCAATAGGTTTTGTCTTTTCTATGTACATCGAACAAAACTCATAGCTTCTTCTGCAATGTACCTTTCAACAATAGATGCTTCAAGACAATGTAGATTCTTTGTATACCCTTTTAAGATCTTCATGTATTGCTCAACTGGGTACATCCATCGCAAATAAACAAAACCATAACATTTGGTTTCCTTCACCAGATGAACAATTAAGAGAACCATGATGTCAATAAACGAAGGAGGAAAAATGCATCTCTAACTGACACAATATAATGGCAGCCTCGTTTTCCAACTCATCTAATTTGACAGGATCAATGACTTTGTTGCATGTGGCATTGAAGAAAAAGCACAGGCGAGTTATGGCATGCCTCACTTTGTTAGGCAAAATGTCTTGTATCGCCACGACTAACAATTGTTGCACAAAGATGTGGCAATCATGAGACTTTAAGCCAACTAACTTTAGATCTTTCAACTACACAAGGCTCTTAGTATTTGAAGAATATCCTGTGGGACTTTGACACGACATAGACACTAACAAAAACTTATCTTCTACTTTTTGGAAAAGTATGACAAGTTGGAGGCAAGTATATTTTCTTACCATCAGCCTTGGATGTAACTAGTCTCGTATACCCATCTCAGCTAGATCTTGATGAGTATTCAAAGCATTTTTCATCTTGCCTTGAATGTTAAGAAGCATCCTGATGACACTACCGCACACATTTTTATTCACATGCATAACATTAATACAATGTCTAACATCTAGATCAGATCAGTATGGAGGATCAAACAATATTGGCATTTTCTTCCATATGCAAGTTTTACTTTTTTCCTTCTTTTGCTTCTTTCCAAATATAGTATTCATGTCTCCAACCCGCTCAAGAACCTATTAACTAGTTAACGGTATCGGCGCACTATCATGCTTTTGACTTCCATTAAAAGCTTTTTCAATCGCCGATAAGGGTGATAAGGTTTCAGAAAACATCGATGCTGAGTGTATATACTGTTTTCTTCCATGTTTCAATTGTACGTAGCTTGTGTCTTCTTTACAAATAAGGCATGCACGATGGCCCTTAACATTGTATCCACTCAAATTTCCATATGTTGGAAAGTCATTAATAGTACAAAATAACATTGCCCGAAACTTGAAAGTCTCATTTCCATACCCATCAAACATGGAAACTCCCTCGTCCCACAACTTTTTCAAGTCTTCAATCAAGGGATTGAGATAAACATCAATGTCATTTTCTAGCTGTCTTGGGCCCGATATCATCATAAACAACATCATGTATTTTCGCTTCATGCACAACCAAGGAGGCAAGTTGAAAATTACTAGCAAAACAGCCCACGAACTGTGTTGAGTGCTTAAACTGCTATAGGGGTTCATTCCATCAGTGGCAAGTCCAAGCCTAAGATTTATTGCCTCTTTGCTGAAATCTGGATACAAACGATCAATTTTCTTCCACTAGGAGGAATCAGCCAAATGGTGGAGCATTCCATCACCGTTTCTCCCATCTGCATGCCATGTAAGGTCTTTTGAGTCATCTCCATTAGAAAACATACGCTTAAACCTTGGCATGATCGGAAGATACCACAACACCTTTTGCCGGGGGGCCATTTCTTTGAGTTTTCGTCACTGTTACACTTGTCGTCATCCTTCACTTTGTACCTCGATAGCCCACACCTAGGGCATTTGTGCCTTTCTTCAAACTCATGTATGTATAGTATCCAATCATTAGGACATGCATGAATCTTCTGATACTCTATACCCATCGAACACAGTATCTTCTTCACCTGATAGTAATGTTTTGGCAACATGTTTTCCTCTGGAAGCATATCATGCACTACTTGAAGTAGTGAACTGAAGCTTTTGTCACTCCACCTATATTTGGCCTTCACATTAACTAGACTTAACACTACTGACAATAGCGTCAAAGACTTGTTGCACCTTGCATACAAAGACTTCTTTGAATCATTTCGCAATGTATCATACACAGGGGCATGTGCTTGCTGAAAAGACTCTTGTCCAAGATCACGAATCATATCCTCTAAGCGATCTCCCTTTTCTACATCAAAAGGTTGAGATTAGGACCTTCTTTGCATGTCTGTCAATTCACCATGCCATATCCATGTTGTATAATTCTTCTTAATCCCGTCACACAATAGATGTTCTCGAATGTCATTGAGTACTTGTTGTCTCTTGTTCAAATAGTTTATGCAAGGATAGAAATATTTTCCATCCTCATCAGGTCGACTTCTTTTAGAGGTGAATTCCATGAACTGTTCCATGCCTTCCTCATATGCAGGGCTCATGCGACTTGCATTCATCAAACTTCGATCCATCTAATTAATAACTCTGTGATACTCACAAAGTTTTTCGATGCATGAAAATATCACTTTTTCATTAAAGGTGTGGCTCTATCCCATTCAAGAAGACATTTTTTATAGTATATTCATACGTCATGGTTAAGTCACTATTGTTAAATTTGACGAAATTTTGCTAGCATCTCACATTGATCTCCAAGTACACGACATGAAAATGGTGAAATTAATTCCATAACAATCAAGTATGCACTTGGAGTACAAAGAGAAATGCATTGTATCGAAATTTCATCAAATTTAAGACAAGAGACTTAACATATATGTATGAATCTACTATAAAAAATGAGTCTTCCCAAACTGTCCAAACGGACAATTCAAGATTTAATACAACGATTAATCCAAACTGTCCGAATGAATCATTGTATTGAATCTCAAACCAGAATCTACGATTTACTCATCATGAACATCAAATGTATATAAAGCAATAGTCATTAATCACAGTCAACAAGTTACAAAAGTATTCGTAACAAAAATGAGCATCAAAATTTAATGAAAAAAAATTCATACCTATGATGATGGTCACTGTAATGTCCAACAACGAAGGTCAAGATCACGATGCAAACAGGAAAACGTGCCTACAAATTACATTGAGCATTATTAGAGCTACATAATGAATTCCATACATTAATTAAGTATTATCAGTTACTTATAATATTGAATAAAATTAAATAACATGTGAATATATTAAATTTTTAACAAGTAGTTATAATATGTGGGTAACAACTACTTTCTATCCAATATTAGACCAACGACAAATGTAGCATTCAATTTCTGGGAACCATACACAATTACATTTCAAAGACTTTAATGTCTTCAGTCGTTTACGCTTTCAAAAGACTACAATGTCTTCATTTACATTTCAAAGACTTCAATGTCTTCAGTCATTTATGCTTTCAAAAGACTACAATGTCTTCATTTAAATTTCAAAGACTTCAATGTCTTCAGTCGTTTATGATTTCAAAAGACTACAATGTCTTCATTTACATTTCAAAGACTTCAATGTCTTCAGTCATTCACGCTTTCAAAAGACTACAATGTTTTTATTTACATTTTAAAGACTTCAATGTCTTCTGTCATTTTACACTTACGAAGACTTCAAATGTCTTCTGTATTTTACACTTTATAAGACTTCAACGTCTTCTGTCTTTCATAAGACTCAGTGTCCTCGACCTTATAGGACTTAATGTCCTTGTTTTTATCTTTCATAGGACTCAATGTCCTTGTCTTTGTGCTTCTTAGGACTCAACGTCCTCTATTTCTATGCTTTAAAAAAAACTTCAAATGTCTTATGCTCTATAGGACTTCCATGTCCTCCCTTTTTACGTTTTATAAGACTTCAATGCCCTCCTGTTTTTCGGTTTCACTTCCTTGGTTTTTGCCAATTGCCCGGTCGAATAGCAATGTCACTCAAACGAAATTAGTGTCATTATCTTTACTTCCCTTTTATTTCCAATAAAAGATAAGTAAAGAGGAAAAACTGTCATACCATAATTTCGTCCGGGAACTATCATTCGCTGATGTTTTGATTCTCGCTAACTGAAAGGTGTTGTTCGATACCAATTTATGCACAAGGCATGAGATCGTTCGACGTTTTGGTCAAGGATGTAACATCCCATTTTTCATAGACTAATTTAAAAAGGATTATTATTTATAAATAAATAGAATATTAGAAAAATGATGAGGTTTTTATAATTAAATAAATAAGGAGAAATAACTTTATTAATTAAAATAATGGTTTGAGAGAAAATAAAAAAGGTATTTTATTTATTCATTTGATATGAAATAAAATAGAGTTGGTTTTTACAAAATAATAAAAATAAATAAATGGAGTAAATAATAGGTTGTGTGTACCTAGATATAAATAGCAATATGTTAGGTCAGACGGTAGCTTTTATGTTTGTTCATCCTCTCAATTCGTTTTTCCTCTCCTCTTCCCCAAAACCCTTTTTTTTTCCCGCAGCCCACCAAACCTATCTCAGAAAAATGACGATCTTAGACTCATTCACCGTTTGATAGTCATGAAATTTAAGCACATGGTTGATCACTTAATTCCAATCCATTCCACCGTTGGGAATTTTGAAACCATGTAAGAACTAAGACAAATACACTTTGCATCGTAGCCTTTTCTTTTCCCGCAAAAACCCAAAACCATCCCAGTAAAACTACAATATCGATTTCGTTAACCGTTGGATTTTCATTAAATTTTGATATGTGGTTTGCGATTCAATTATTCTCACCCTCATCGTTGGGATTTGTGAGATAATATTCATGAAGAGAGAGAAAGGAATCGCACGAAGACAGTATATATGGAGGCTTCAATCCCTTCTCCATCTCTCTGACGTTTGGGAACTCTATCGGAGCAGTCGAAGGAAAAACTGGAGGAATCTCAGGGAACTGCTAGAGATTCCGTTATCGCTGTCAGAACACACGTGAGCCCGCTTAGAGGTAAGGGATGAGCTATTCACAATTGGAGATTAGTGAGGAGATGTGTAGGGATCCTTAGAGTATCAATTGGAATGGGTTGTGGGTTGTTTCTACGATTTTTATTCTATCCTTATAATTATAAGTGTGAATTATATACATTTGATGAACCAGTTGATGTCCCAATGAGAAATTACTATGAAATTGATGTGTCCTTGTGTTGAGTGTGAATCCTATAAATTGAACCTTTGTCTAATTAGCTTGAATTGATGAAATTAAGTAACTAGAAATTTAGCATAAGAGGGAGTGAGATATTGATTTTGTATTTTCTCCTTTTCATGTTTTTTTTAGGTTTTTTTATAGTTTAAAATTAATATTATATTTGAAATCGACCAAAGATTTCTAGTAGACTATGTGTTGTATTCTTAGATAATATATATGAATTCATGTATACTTATATATACGAGAAAGTATTCAGATAATTATTTAGAATTGGTACATTGAAAGCTTATTTGAAATTCATGATCCAATATGATGTATGTTGCTGGTTTATATATATATATATATATATATATATATATATATATATATATATATATAGTATGTAAATAATAATGTAGTGTTGTTATAGTGTGATTCCAAAAATTATTCAAGTGTTGGAGTTTGAGAATATTATGATTAGATTTGAGGTACATGTGTATTGAGATGTGTGTATTGAGTTGTGAGTTGTGAATTATACAATAGCCCGAACAGCGATAAAGAAAAAGTATAGGTTTCCTATTTAGGAATCAGTGTTAAATTGTAGCGCGATGTGTTAAACATGTTTGCAACACGAGTGTGAAGTCGTGAGTATTGTATAATTCATGAGCAGTGCTTATAAATGAAATATGTGATGAATTGTGAAATATCATGTTGCCTTGAGATTATAGTACTATAATTGAGATTAAGTATAAGTGCAAAGTTGAACATGTGTTAATTTGTGAGATACGTGTAGACATGTGATGGTGGATTATGACACTATGAGATGTGAAATTGTGAATGAGTTTTGGTTGTGAATAAGTGTGTGGTTAACACTTGATGTGACATTACTTGTATTGTAAGTTGTGAATTGTACAATAACTCAACCAATGTTATCTTGAGAAAAGTGTTGATGCGCAGTGTTAAAGAGAAAATGCAGGTTTCCTATTTAGGAACCAGTGTTAAAGAGAAAATGTAGGTTTCATATTCAAGAACCAGTGTTAAATTGTAGCGTAATTGTGTTAAACGTGATTAAAACACGAGTGTGAGGTCATGGGTATTGTATAATTCATGAGCAGTGTCTGCTTGCAAAAATGATTTTAGGGGTTGGACCTGAATCAGGAGGGAGAGGCCCTGACGAACTCTTCGGAGTATAGGCCTTGGGAGTCACCTGATTTGAGTGCTCCTTTAAGTCTGTGCCGATCCCACATGGTTGGAGCATTCTCGCAAAACAGCATGACCCTGACTATTCTCCCTATGATTTTACTTAGTGAGAGTAACCTAACATAGTCATTTTGTGGTGTGTCTTGTTATGTACTCCTAAGCGCCCCAGGGTGGTTTTTCACTGACATGGTACCACATTGCATATAAGCTTGAGTCTTAGCATAATTGTTGCATACGCTTGCTAATTGTTTATTATGAAATTGATGTGTTATTATGTCTTGAATCGAAGTGTGTGATTTTTGTGTAATGTGATTGATGATTGAAAAGTGCAATTGATGATTGAAAAGTGAATTTCGAATGACAAAGTGGTGGAATTACGTTAGTTATGTTTAAGTTTTATTTTATTTATATGATATGTATATCTAGTTGTCTTGCTTCTCTATTAGTTAGGAATGTGATAACTCACTCCCAGTGTGTTGTTTGTGTTTGGATCCTGTGATGATCTCGAACCTTGTGTTCGTGGGAATAGATGAATAGGTGGATGACTATGAAGAAACCTTATGCTAGAGAACACGGGAACACAATGCTCTGATAGGATGTGACATTAGGGTATAGGTTCTATATTAATTGTATGAAGTTTTGGACGACCTTGTTTTGAGCCAAAATGAATTTATTCTTTATTTAGACAAGTTTTATTATGATGTTAGAAAGGTGAATGTGAGCCTTTTACCCTTTTGAAAGGCTTGTACTTTAAAAAATGTTTTAAATACTTTTAATTAATATTTGAATTTTTATTCCTTTTATTATTAATACATATATGTATGGCGTAGAGGGGGGCATTCAGCATTGAGAGGTTTTTGAGAGAAATCAAAGAGAAGAAGAAGAAAGAAGAGAAAAATGAAGCCAAGGCACTACCGAATTGCGATTGTAATCAACTTCTACATCGTTCTTCATTCGGTGTTCTTCATTCGTCATCCTGTTAGTTTTTGTTTTAAGGATTTGGATACGATCTATGCACCCTTAGGGGCCCTCTTTGTTGTTTTGTGCATCTTCATCTCCTTCTTTTATCATCAGTAATCTCTTTTCTTCTTGTAAAGTAAATTTCAATCGATCAATAGTTTCGTAAATAACCTTTTTAAAGAGATTGAAAGTTAATGAACAAAACCAAGATAAAAGCAACATATAACTGAATTTCTCTCCATTAAAGTCACTTGAGATCGTTGTCTTAATGGTCTCTTTTTGTTCTTGTTAGTTAAAAGTGAATCTTTCAAAAGTCTAAAATCAACTCCACACACAACTTTCTCGCTTTAAAGAACTACATAAGTCTGAATTCTTCATCGTACCCGAGGATACGTAAGGGCAAGGGCAACACCCTTGTCGACTCCAAAAAAATAAATAAATAATGTAAAAAGGAAAAATACACAATTTTGAATTCATGTTTTGTACACTCAATTAAAGGTTGTTGTTCCTTGTGATGGACGCATAGGGTGCTAATACCTTTTCCATGCATGAACAACTTCCAAACCCTTATTTTCAAAATCTGCAGATCTCTTTTTGGTTTTTCTAACGTTTTTCTCGAATAAACATTAGTGGCGATTCCACGCATTTTCTCCCTAGGAGATGAACGTGCTTTTCTTTTCGCCTCGCACCCCCGTTGTATGGTAGGTTGCAGCAATCTCACATCAAAAGAAACTATTATATTTACATATACATCAAGTCAGCTCAATGATGATATCTACATATACATTATTGTCATACCCTAATTTCGTCCGGGGACCTTTGCTTGATGACATGCGACCTTTCTTTGGTCCTTGTGAGGTGCTTGGCATCCATCGTTAGGCAATTTGTGAAATTCCAGGACATGCCGAAAAACCAAAAATATATTGATGCACAATCCGTAAGTTTCCGTGACACACCGGAAATCAAATGGAAGCATCGTTGCATAATTAAGTGAGGTTCCGTAACATTCCGTAAGTCAAAAAGGGGATGATTATGTAATCCACAAGGTTCCGTAACATTACGGAAAGAAAACAAGTATCGTTACGAAATTCGTAAGTTTCCGTAACTTTACGAAAAAAGAATCACCAAAAAAACAGAGAGGGGTGTACTTAGTAAAAATTGGGGTGCAAATAGCACCCAGGCCCACTTGGGCCCTCCAGAATATTCCTCCAGAAGGCTGTTGCTTTTGGAGGAAGCAACCTGGCTCGCCTGGGCGAGCTGAGCTCGCCTGGGCGAGCTGGGCGGCAACCACCTCCCCTATTTTGCTATAAATAGGGGAGGAAGTGAAGAAGAAAAGGGTTCAGCCCCCTTGGCACTTCTCTCTCTTTCGAATTTGCTTGGAAAAATTGTTTCCGTGAAGAAAATCTAAGCCGAGGCGCTTCCGAAACGTTTCCGTAACGTTTTCCGTGAGGAATTTCGCAAAGGTTTCAACCGTTCTTCGACGTTCTTCATTCGTTCTTCATCGTTCTTCGATCTTCAACGGGTAAGTACCTCGAACCAAGCTTTTCGATTCATTCTATGCACCCATGGTGGTCCACATTGTGTTTCGTGCATTTTTATTCTCGTTTTGTTTACTTTTTATACCCCCTGTTGACGTGCTTAAGCCATTTTACTTAAGTCATTTCTCGCTTAACTTAAAAATAAAATCAATTTCCACCGAACGTTTGAATTGTATTATCCGTTAACTTCGGTTAAAATGAATTCCGACCGTTCGGTCGTGCCGTAACCACGTTGGAAATCAAAAAGAGGTAAAAAAATAATATAATAATCAAAAAACATCTTTTAGTAAAATAAAGCGGAAAATCAATCGGACGTTTTTCTCTTTGGGATTTCTCATTCTTAATCAAATTGATTAATAACTAAAGTGAAACTAAGGCTAAAATCAACTCGCCTAGTCAAGCTCATCCATAAAAATAGGCTTTTGAAGTTTGTCATTTCAATTTCTCGCTAAGTAAAAATGGATCATTTTTAAGGTCCAACGCCTTAAAATGATCACCACTTAAGTAAAAAAGAATCACTTGATAAGAAAGAACTACGTAGGTCTGATTTCCTCATCACAAATTGAGGAATACGTAGGAGCAAAGGGAAACACCCTTGTCGACCACAAAAAAGAGAAAAATATAAAAAGGGTATAAAGGATATAAAGACATAAAAGGGAACGTAAAAATCAAAGTCATGTTTGCACATTCGATTAAAGGCTGCCGTCCCTTGGGACGGACGTGTGGGGTGCTAATACCTTCCCCGTGCGTAAATACAACTCCCGAACCTTTCACTTAAAAGTTCGTAGATCGCGTCTTTTCCGGTTTTTCCGACGTTTTCCTCAAATAAACGTTGGTGGCGACTCCGCGCGTATTCCTTTCGTGGAACACGCATCCCGCGAGCCACGCGTCGCCCTCCCGCCGAAGGGTAGGTTGCGACAGTTGGCGACTCCACTGGGGAGAATTTTTAGAGAGTTAGGCCATTTAATCTTGTGCAAATGCTTTACCATGACTTACTCCTTTGTTGTTTTCCTTCATTATGTACTTGTGTATATAAACTCTTTGTTGCTTTTAGTGCGTTTTAAAATGTATGCATGAGGTAAATATTTATTCATTTGATGCACACAAACACCGACACTATTTGCACACACTGTGAGTGAAAAAGGGCCCTATACCCGGGTTCATGGGAACATAAGGAGTGGAGGTGAATCTGTGATCATGCTAGGTCTCCGACTTGCTTGATTACAGTGAACCCTCATCTAGAGCTTTTCTCTTTGAAAACTTATTGTTGCTAGTAGTCCCTATTGCTGCAATATGTTCTTCGAAGGGGATGATACCTCTAGAAACCATCAAGAGAGATATGACTACCTTGGGGATTATTACTAAAAGCCTAGTTAGCTCTTTCCCTTATAGGTCCCTTAAATAGAGGCACGGAGCAAACACGTTGCGTGCCATTTTTCACACTGCCATGCATAAGTATCATATACCCTTTTGCTTATATTTGTTTGTGAATATTGTCGTACTATGTACATCCCCGTGTTGTGCCTTTCGCATATGCATCATGCGTAGGTTTCGTCTTTGATCCCCTCACTTTAGCAAACCAACGAAGGGTCCGTGTCACCGTTTTAAATACATACGTTGGGGCACTTTGCTACCCCTAGACGTTGTATCTAAGAAGGAGACAGTTTCTCGGGCTCCCGTATTCGTAAATTGCATCTGTGTCATATGCATTTCTTCATGCATTCATCCATTCCACCCATGATAGATGTCGGAGTTTTGATTCGCACTAGATTTTATTTCACTTTAGTAAAACATGGGATCAAGTCAAAAGCCTTCGTTTAAAAAGAGGTTCTATCAAGTCAAAATCAAGAGCTTAGAGGTCACTAGTTTACGAGAGTTGGGGCAATTAATGGGTCAACTTCAATGGCAAGCCTTCCGCAAAGCCTATGGTAAGATTTGGGACCTAGCTAGGGTAGAAGTCTCCACAGAGTCCATTGCCTCCCTTGCCCAGTATTATGATCATCCGTTGAGGTGCTTCACTTTTGGGGACTTCCAACTATCACCCATGGTGGAAGAATTCGAAGAAATTCTAGGATGTCCTCTAGGGGGAAGGAAACCATACCTCTTCTCAGGGTTCTATCCCTCATTAGCTAGAATTTCTAAAATATTCCAAATCTTGGCGAAGGAATTAGACCACCAAAAGCAAATGGGGTGGTCGAGATACCGAGAAAATGTTTGGAGGCAAAAGCAAGAATCTTGGCAGGTAGAAATGAATGGGCCCCGTTCATAGACGTTCTCGCACTGTTGATCTTTGGAGGAGTCCTCTTTTCGAATGTGGATGGGTTGGTGGACCTGGCAGCGATCGACGCTTTTCTCGCCTATCATAACCACAAGGAAAGCCCGGTTGTCGCTATGCTAGCCGACCTATATGACACGTTCGACCGGGGATGTGAAAAGAGCAGCGCAAGAATTGTTTGTTGTGCACTGGCTCTCTATGTGTGGTTAGTTTCACACATTTTTCTCCAAGAAGGTAGGCCCGTCTATCCGCTACAAGGTCACCGCTCGTGCGTCGAAAAAGGAAAGGCGAATTGGGACCAACTCTTGGCTAGCATGGAGGGGCGTCTGTTAATTGGTTCCCTCGCTAGAAGGAAGGAAGAATCAGGATTGTATCTTCATGCGAAGGATGTCCAAATGTTCCCTAGATGAGAACATGGGGTTGTATTAATTATAATCCCGTCCTCGCCATAAGACAGCTTGGCTACCCCATGAGAGGAGCGCCATTAGACGAAAGCATCACGCCTTTCATTACACGGGGTTTCAGTGACCCCAATGCAAAGGTACTCCAAGGAGTTCGCAAGGCATGGGATGCGACGTGAAGAAAGGACAGAGAGCTTAGGGGAAGCAGTAATGGGATCATCGGCGGCTATCATAAGTGGCTGAGAGTCCGAACACAAGGACTGGATTGGCTCCCAAATCTAAAGACTGTGAGAGACGATGAGGTTAAAGCTTTGGAAGAAAGTGATGAGGTACAAGCCCTAAAGGCAGAGCTTGAAAGAGCCTGGGTAGTCAAAGAGAAGTTCAAGTCCATAGCCATCAAAGTCTGAAAAGAGTATGATGAACTAAGGGATGTCAATATGGCCACCGATGAAGCCTTGGAATGAGAAACCAAGAAGGCCCGAAAGGAAGAACACGACCAAAGCAAAGTTTTGAGGGGCTTTATAGGGCAGCAATAGTGAGCTCAAGCTCTGAAGAGGTGAAAGGAATCATCACGGGTCAAAGGCATGATCTTGAAGGACGAGCTAAAGGTTTGCCTTAGGTCGAAAAGAAATTTGTCCCAACAGTTAAGCGAGACTGAAGGGAATATGTGGGCCATCATCGATAAGTGCAAAGAGAAGCTAAATCTAGCGGCGACTCACGAGCAAAGGCTAGAGGATGAGTACGCCAAGATATCAGCAGAAAGGGAAGCAAGGGAAAGGGTAATTGATTCATTGCACCAAGAGGCAACAATGTGGACGGACCGATTTGCTCTTACTTTGAACAGGAGTCAAGAACTTCCCCCATTGCTAGCCAAGGCCAAAGCAGTGGCGGACACCTACTCCGCCCCCGAGGAGATCCACGGACTTCTCAGCTATTGTCAGCATATGATAGACTTAATGGACCATATGATTAGAAACCGCTAGGAAGTTTGTATTGTCGCTCAGATCTTGACTAGTTATAACTTTTTGAAAAAAAATGAGTTTATCCCACGTTTTTACTCCAAAAATCAGTGCGAATCAAGTCACTCCCACATTTTATCTCTAGCATGCATTGTATGTTGGTCTCGTCCTTTGTCACGGGAAGCCGGAAGGTCCATATCACCTTCTTAATTGTACACATGGGGCACTGCGCCCCCAAATGCACAAGTAAGAAGAGATAATTTTCCGGGCTCTCGTGTCCGTAAAATGCATTCATATCATGCATCGCATAAGCATCTCTTCATAACATCGTAATGAACATATCGTTCCTGCATTTGTCCGTTATCATATTCCAGCCTCACATTTTGCATGAGTCATGGCATCATCATGCATATGCGTTCAACAAACTTTTTGATCTGCAAAATTGCATACCATTTGTTTTCATGTTTGCTCATCCTTGTGTTTTCCTCTACAAAAACAAAAAAGGGGAAGCGTGAAACTTCACACTACATTCTTAGTTGCATGTGTTAGGCACCATGAGCCAACCATGTTGGGATCATAAACCCATTTCTAAAAAAAAAAACACACAACAACAAAACAAAATAATTGAACATGGTACCTAATGCATGGTTAACTAGGAAATGGTGTTTCTTCGGGCATCTCAATTTCATAATTACATTTTCCATGCATAGCTTAAAGTATGCCCGAGTCATTCATCCCTATGAGATGTTGTTGAAGTATTGGCGATCAGAATTGCCATTCCTTGGATTATAGGGTTGAACCAAGCTCATGCTTTTATAAAAAGGTTCATCAAGTCAAAATATGGAAGTAACCGTCTTGCAAAATTGGGGCAAAAGATGAATCGAGTCACATCACTGCTTCGTCTACTGCCAAACATATTTAGGATTGTTGATGTCCTTGTTACTTCCAGTTTCACCTTGACAAAGATGTCATGGACCATGTTGAAAATCTAAATTGATTCAACCCCATATCCTGCGTAAAAATTCGCAATCTTCAACTGTACATCATTCGCATACATCCATGCTTTTCATTGGTTGCATTGCTCATTGCATTCTTTCCTTGAAAAATAAAATAAAATAAAATAAAATGAACTTAATCATTGTTATCAAAAAAAAAAAAAAAACATGCTTTACGGCGTCCTCACCGAACTTGTGCTAGAGCTAGAGTAATGGGTGAAGTAGAGGAGATACAAGAGAAGATGAAGGCCGACATGGAGGCCATTAAAGAGGAAATGGCCACAATGATGGAGGCCATGATGAGCGTGAAGAAGATAATGGAAGCCAATGCGGTTGCAATTGCCGCTACCAGCGTTGTTGCTAAGGTGAACCTGATGTCCCCATCCGGCATCAACCAAATGAATCATCCAACCTCAGATATGGTAGGCAAAGATTTGGGAAGTACGGGCAACCCCCATAATGTACAAATTCAAAACGAGCACGCCTTCCCGCCATATGGCTTGCCTCTCAACTATACGCCACCCAAAGTGGCGTACACTCCCAATAAGAATGTCAATAACTCCACTCCTATACCCATTGAGAGCCAACAACCCCAAACTGATCATGCACATGTCTCTTAAACCGTGGGGGGGACACATGAAATTCCCCACCACAATCTAGCCGACTTCGAGCCTTGCCTCGGATATGCCACGGAAGGGCAAGCAGTTGGTGGTATACCCCTACAAAACCCTTTGGAAGGCCCTCAGTATCACCCACAACTACACCTCTTGCATTCCACGACAAGTAAAAACCCTCATGCTATGGCAGAAATGGGAAAGTTGGATCATCTAGAGGAAAGGCTCAGGGCCATTGAAGGAGGTGAAGATTATGCCTTTGCTAACCTAAAAGAGTTGTTCCTATAACCCAATATCATCACCCCTCCCAAGTTCAAGGTGCTGGACCTTGACAAGTACAAGGGGACTACTTGTCCCAAGAACCATCTAAAGATGTATTGTCAGAAGATGGGGGAATACGCAAAAGATGAGGAATTGCTAATACATTCCTTCCAAGAAAGTCTTACTAGGGTAGCTGTTACCTGGTACACTAACTTGGAATCTTCCCGAGTCCATTCTTGGAAGGACCTAATGGTTGCCTTTGTTAGGCAGTATCAGTACAATTTTGATATGGTTCCGGATAGGATGCAACTACAGAACATTTGCAAAAAGGGGGACGGATCTTTCAAAGAACACGCCCAAAAGGTGGAGGGATCTGGCGGCCCAGGTGGTACCCCCAATGATGGAAAGGGAGACGATGATCGTGATGGTAGACACATTATCGATACTCTACTATGAAAGGATGGTGGGCTACGCACCCTCAAAGCTTTGCGGATTTGGTCTTCGCCAGTGAAAGGATCGATGTGGGTCCGAAAAGAGGCAAATTTGATCATCCTACTAGGACGACTGAGAAAACTAGGGCAAATGAAGAGGGTGAGAAAGAGGGAGAAACCCATGTTGTGACTGCCATTCCTATACGGCCAAGTTTCCCACCAAACCCAACAATGTCATTACTTAGTCAATAACAAACCTCCTCCTTACCCACCACCCAGTTATCCACAAAGGTCATCCCTAAATCAACCACAAAGTCTGTCTACCGCACTTCCAATGACGAAGACCACCTTTAGCACAAACCAAAAAAAAAAAACACCAACAAAAAGGAATTTTGCAGCAAAAAGCCTGTAGGGTTCACCCCAAATTCCGTTGTCATATGCTAAACTTGATCCCATATCCACTCAATAATTCAATGGTAGCCATAACCCCAACCAAGGTTCCTCAACCTCCATTTTTCTGAGGATACGACTCGAACGCAACGTGTGCTTATCGTGGAGGAGCCCTGGGGCATTCCATTGAGCATTGTATGACCCCGAAGCATAAAGTGTGAAGTCTAATTGATACGGGCTGGCTGAAATTTGAGGAGAATCGCTTGTTGAATCATAACATTGACAAGCAACACCATACATGGGGCAATTCTGGAAGCTGTTGTTATGACTCATCAGGATTTTCAAGTTTATGCCATTATTATGAACCACAGTTACAATGCTAAATGATATGGATAAAATGGACATCCTTGTCCCTCATCCTCTCACAAACGCATGTTTGCTTATTCAACTTTCACCGGAATGTGGGTGCAAGCCATTGGTCTATTTGCTCAAGCGACCTGCGCTCCTGAGTGTTGACTTCCAAGACTGTTCAATCAGAGATTACTCGTCTTGCACGTTGGTGGGGGTGCCGTAAAACAACGAGTAAAGTTCAAAACAAATAAGTTTCAAAATAAAAAAATAAGTTTCAAAAAAAAAATAAATAAAAAGGCATTTGATTGACTGTGTTTTCAAGTAAAAATATAGACGTTCAAGTGACTTCATTTTATCATTCCAGAAAGTTTGTCTTCTTAGAGAAGCGAGTTGTCAAGAATAGGATGTTGGACAAATGGCCTCAGTTACCTTAAGAAAAAGGGGGGTTGAATTAAGATGCAAAGACTATTCCCCAATTGAACTATCACTCTTTCTTTTTGGATTAACAATGCACCCTTAACATGAATTACTCAAAAGACAAATCAAAATAAACTTCTTTAAAGCAAAAGATAAATAGCAATAAAAGAAGTTTAGAGGAAGAGAGGAATGCAAACTTGATTTATACTGGTTCGGCCACTTCCCGCGCCTACGTCCAGTCCTCAAGAAACCCACTTGAGATTTTCCACTCTCTTTGTAAAACTCCTTTTACAAAGTCTGAACCACACAGGGACAACCCTTCCCTTGTGTTCAAGAATCCTCTACAATAAGAGACTCTCAGTCTCTTAATCCCTTTTCAGAAGTAAGAAGAAGAGAAGAAGAAATCTCTCTTAAAAGGGATAGATTGTACAATGAAGACCAATCAAAATTCCTTATTGAATATGCAAGTGGTTGACCAAGGAATCTTTTTGAGGATAAGACAGTTCAGTTCAGAAAAACTCTTAATCTTTTGAGAGGATAAACTTTGTGGGCAATGAAAACTCTCTTTAAATTCGTGCTTCCAAGCCATCTTTGATGCCCATTCATAAACCATTTGAATAGATGTGACTCTTGGAAATTATTTTCCGAAAATCCCTTTTGGTAATCGATTACAAGACTTGTGTAAACGATTACAGGTTTTAAAAATTTGAATTAAAACATTTTCAACTGCTGGTAATCGATTACCAGAGAACAAATCTCAATTTGAAATGATAGAATTCTTTGGTCAAACCTTTTGTTTTTCAATTTGGAAACTTCTTCCTAAGATTCTAGAGATCAACTTGATCATATATCTTGATTTCTTGTCTCGAATAAAACTTAGAAGCACTTGATCCTTCGGCATCATCAAAACATCAAAATATCTTGCTTCTACATAGGAGTCATTTGACTTAATCCATCAACTGAAAAAAAATCCTTCAACTATTTCTCGTCCTTGGAAAATTCTTTTTGCAAAAATCAATTACTTCTTTCATTCTCCCTTGCTACAAGGTTGTGAAAACAAGACAACGATGGTTACCTCATAGCCCTACACTGGGGCAATGAGGGGCATTGTGCATGAGCCTCAAGTGAACCTAGGGGCAGATTAGAAGTTCTCCCCCAATAGGTTCCCTCCTACAAGGTCATGATGAAAGACAACGATTGGTACCTCAAAGCCTTACACTGGGGCAATGAGGGGCACCGTGCATAAGCCTCAAGTGAACATAGGGGCCGATCAAAAGTTCTCACCCATCGATGTTTTCAACAAAAAAAAAAAGGGATAAACCCTAGGATTTCAATGGATTGATTAAACATCAAACGACTCCATTGTCGTCACTCCAAAATGGTCAAATGACTAAATCAAACAGAATACACACTCTGAGGGAGTTCTCGGAGAGATTTGCAAAAGATAGGATAAGGTTGCATGGACTATCACCTCTTTCAAAAGGACAGCCAATTTGTGTTTTCCAAAAAAACTCAAATCAAAATCAAAATCACAAAATAGGGAAAGAATGTCATGAACATTGTACAACTTTCCATTACATTGCATTGTTTCATATGAAGTCTGCATTTACGAAATTTCACGACAAAGGTTGCATGCATCTGCATCCCTAAAAATCATGTTAACTGCATAGATTTCCTACATCTAATATCCAGTCGTGTGGATTTGGGATGACCGACCCTCTCGATGAGTCGATCTCTTGCTTTCTCATAAGGGTGAACCCTTGGGTACTAGTTACCCTCACCTTCAGAGGACTACACGTCCTCGCCTTGAGAGGACTACACGTCCTCACCATCAGAGGGCTGCACGCCCTCACCTCCAGAGGACTACACGTCCTCGCCTTGAGAGGGCTACCCGCCCTCGCCTTGGGTACTTGTACCTATCGCCTCCAGAGGACTACATGTCCTCGCCTTGAGAGGGCTACACGCCTTCACCTTGGGTACTAGTTACCTTCACCTTCAGAGGACTACACGTCCTCGCCTTGAGAGGACTACACGTCCTCACCATCAGAGGGCTGCACGCCCTCACCTCCAGAGGACTACATGTCCTCGCCTTGAGAGGACTACACGTTCTCACCATCAGAGGGCTGCACGCCCTCACCTCCAGAGGAGTACACGTCCTCGCCTTGAGAGGGCTACCCGCCGTCACCTTTAGAGGAGTACACATCCTCGCCAACAGAGGGCTGCACGCCCTCACCTTGAAAGGACTGCACGCCCTCGCCTCCAAAGGACTACGCATCCTCGCCTTGAGAGGGCTGCACGCCCTCACCTTTAGAGGGCTACGTGTCCTCATTTTCAGTGTGCTCCACATCCACACCTTAAGAGAATTTAAGGTCCTCTGCCCTTATATGCTTAACCGAGACTTGCACTCCCGGTTAAGGGGCCAGTAGTTTCCTTTTAACAGTTCCTGGGCCACCCCCTGATATTGGAGGAGGGCCAGCTGTGCGAGCACAACCAGAGAGGGAGGCTATCACACTGCTACTATGCATACCGGGGCAAGATTTCACCCGTGCCGCTGCAAAGAGACGAGTGCGGATCATGCGCACCAACATGACCACTCTTACACAAATGTAGATGACATTGCTACTTAGCAACATTCCGCCCAGCGACCGCAATGCCAATCTCCCCCTGCAAAAGTATCAGTTGGTCTGTGTCGTCCCGACATGGGTAAGTATGCATATGGTCCAACTGATTTCTGATACCATCTATTGTTTGCAGGGATCGCACCCACAGAGACACCCAGTGGACCTGAAGAAGTCCAACAGGGCCCTGGGGTTTCCAGCTCTGGTTACGGGCCTCTGTCGGTCCTATAGGGTGCCCGTACCCCCTCCAGCAAGGTCATGCCATCCCGACATAGGTAAGTATGCATATGGTTCAAACTGATTTCTAATGTCATCTATTGTTTGCAGGGATCGCACCCACAAAGACACCCAGTGGACCTGAAGAAGTCCAACAGGGCCCTGGGGTTTCCAGCTCTGGTTACGGGCCCCTGTCGGCCCTATAGGGCGCCCGTCCCCCAGCAAGCTCATGCCATCATGACATAGGTAAGTATGCACCTCCCCCAACTGATTTTTGATGTCATCTATGGTTTGCAGGGATCGTGCCCGCAAGGCACCCGGTGGACCCAAAGAAGGGTCCTGGGGTTTCCAGTTCTGATTACGGGCCTCTGTCAGTTCTACGGAGTGCCCGTCGCCCCAACAAGGTCATCAGGCCCCCCCTACCAATCGAGCTTTCATCAAGAAGTACTGCGTCCCCAGGAAGGCGCAGGGCGAAACACCACAGCAGCATTGGGATGGCCGGTAGCGGGCAATAGACGCACCGCCATCACCTCTAGAGTTCACCTCTACTCATCCACAAAAAGGTTTGAGTATTGCCTACACCACATGGCCGACCAATAGGCGACCAAGTCCAAAGCCAAAGGTAAGCAAAGTACTAGGTCAGTGACTGACAAGTCATAAGGCGTCCAGCTCAAGACGTTAAAGAAGCGCTACTAGGAGGCAACCTAGTACCTTTTGAATCTATGCTTGTTATTTGATCACTTTTTATAGTAGGACGCACCTAGTTGCTCATGATCCTGGGAATTTAAATAAAACAAGCGCAAGCTCGGAAGGTAGTCATACCTCACAAAATATATATATGTATGTTTAGGTAGTGAAAATACCTTAGATATGAATGTATGTAAACAAAAAAAACACTTCACAAAATATATATATGTATGTTTAGGTAGAAAGATACCTTAGATATGCATGTATGTAAACAAAAAATACTTCACAAAATATATATATGTATGTTTAGGTAGAAAGATACCTTGGATATGCATGTATACAGCAAAAATACCTTACAAAACATATATATGTATGTTTAGGTAGCAAGATACCTTGGATATGCATGTATATAGCAAAAATACCTCACAAAAATATACACATGTTTAGGTAGCAAAATACCTCATGAAAAAAAAAAAAAAAACAAACAAGAAAAAGAAATAAACAAATGATAATGATAAAAAAAAAGAAGGAGAAAAAAGAAAAAATAAGTTGTCAAGCTGAAAAACCAACATGCTTTTGAAAAGAGAAGACTTCCAACTTTTCTTTGAAAAAAAATTCATTGATCATAACTAGTTTTTGAAAAAATGTGTCTACACCTGAAGGGTGAATGCTGTGAAATTTCCCCGGACGCCCGAAATGGACTCGGATGAATGCACAAATTGATAAAAGAACATATTTTGGAAACATTGGGTTGATTTAAAATAGAGGAAATGAATCCTGAGCCCTAGCATCACATGACCATAAAAATTTGACACTTGAGTGTCCGCATAGGTGCATGCATGACCAGTTTTGCATAAAGTTTCTAAATCATCATTTTTGCATTTGTGTCATGGAAATAATGTGGGACATCCCTTTTATCCTTGAACCAAACCAAACCCCGACATGTATCATGTCTAGCCATTCTACAAACCTTGAGCCAAAATCCTGACTCACCATAAACCTTGACCTAGGGTGAGAATGTCAATCCTTACCCTCGGAAGCAAAAAAGGAAAGAAGGAAAATTTCCAATCAAAGAGAAAGCGAAAAAAGAAAAGAAAGGAAATTCCCAATCAAAGAGTGGGAGAAAGCAAAAAGAAAAGAAAGAAAATTCCCAATCAAAGAATGGGAGAAAGTAAAAAAAAAAAGAAGAAGAAGAAGAAGAAGAAGAAGGAAAGAAAGCCCCTGATCGGGGATCAAAGGAAAAACAGAAGAAATATGCAGAGAGGTCTTTGGACCGGATAATATCTGAACAATACAGAATTGTCACCAAATGAACGAAAAAAGAAGGAAAGGGAACCACGACCTAAAATAGTCTTCTCCCTTTGATTACCAACCAAAATCCCGTGCGCTAGCGACTTTTTTTCTCGCCCCGCACTAAACAAAAAAAAAAAAAAACAACAGAAAAAGAAAAAGCCAGAAAAATCAAAAGCCAAAAACACACAAAAGCCGAAAGAAGAAACCACCAAAAGAACCCATTCCCAAGGGAAGTCCTATTTGATCCATGGTCACGCATGTAATTTTTTATTTGATAGGAAATAATTTGCAAAGTCAAGTCATGACATATCTATGGTTCGGAATTAGGATGAAACACTTACCTGTGCGAGATTGATACACTTTGAGTGGATTTCTTCTATTTTTGTCGAACCCAGTGTTTCCTCTAAATGGTCATTTAGAAACGAAATGCTAAACATCCAAAGTCTCATTTATGGTTATGAGAAAATTTCATCAGCATACTCTCCTTCCCCGGTAGACGCATTGTTTTTCACTCAAAAAAGCATATGCTGCTCTAATCAGTTGGAATATTTGTCTCTTTACTAAAGCATGTTAGCATTTTAGTGGAGAAAACACCGAGACTTTTTCAAGTCTCACAAGTTATCCAGAACTACGTATGTCTGAGTTCCTCATTGGAGGATACGTAGGAGCAAGAGCCTCGCTTTTGTCGACCACACCGCCTTTTGTTGCCATGACCCAAGAGCTGGTAGCCCGCGGAGACACCTTACGGTTATCTGCACCTCGTCATTCAGTGACCCCAAGTGTGATTGACGAGCAGAGGCCAATGTGGTCATCTGCGCCCTTTCCGGAGATGTCCGCATTTTCCGATGGAGCTTTTCAAGTCTCACAAGTTATCTAGAACTACGTAGGTCTGAGTTCCTCATTGGAGGATACGTAGGAGCAAGAGCCTTGCTTTTGTCGGCCGCCCCATAATCTTTGTCATACTGACCCTGAGGTCATGTGACGTGCACCCTTGTATCATCCAGAGGCGGCGGGCCCGATGATACGCGGAGATACCTTACGGTTATCCGCACCCTTTTGTCATCCAGAGGCGGCGGGCCCGATGACAAGCAGAGACCAAGTTTGGTCATTCTGCACCCTTGTATCATCCAGAGGCGGCGGGCCCGATGATACGCGGAGATACCTTACGGTTATCCGCACCCTTTTGTCATCCAGAGGCGGCGGGCCCGATGACAAGCAGAGACCAAGTTTGGTCATTCTGCACCCTTGTATCATCCAGAGGCGGCGGGCCCGATGATACGCAGAGATACCTTACGGTTATCCGCACCCTTTTGTCATCCAGAGGCGGCGGGCCCGATGACAAGCAGAGACCAAGTTTGGTCATTCTGCACCCTTGTATCATCCAGAGGCGGCGGGCCCGATGATACGCAGAGATACCTTACGGTTATCCGCACCCTTTTGTCATCCAGAGGCGGCGGGCCCGATGATACGCGGAGATACCTTACGGTTATCCGCACCCTTGTGTCATCCAGAGGCGGCGGGCCCGATGATACGCGGAAATACCCAAGTGGTTATCCGTATAAACATTCTTTTGCTATCTGTAAGACAGAACGCTTGATAGCATGCAGAGGCTGACATAGTCTTCTGCACCTTTTGTTCCTCCGGGAACAACAAGTCATTTACATGTGGAAATTTCATGGTCGCCCGCGACTCTCGTCAACCGAGAGGAGCGAAATTAGTGTCATACCCTAATTTTCGTCCGGGGACCTTTGCTTGATGACATGCGACCATTCTTTGGTCCTTGTGAGGTGCTTGGCATCCATCATTAGGCAATTTGTGAAATTCTAGGAACGACAAGTCATGGTCACCTGCGACTCTCGTCAACCGAGAGGAGCGAAATTAGTGTCATACCCTAATTTTCGTCCGGGGACCTTTGCTTGATGACATGCGACCATTCTTTGGTCCTTGTGAGGTGCTTGGCACCCATCATTAGGCAGTTTGTGAAAATTCTGGGAACAACAAGTCATTTACATGTGGAAATTTCATGGTCGCCCGCGACTCTCGTCAACCGAGAGGAGCGAAATTAGTGTCATACCCTAATTTTCGTCCGGGGACCTTTGCTTGATGACATGCGACCATTCTTTGGTCCTTGTGAGGTGCTTGGCATCCATCATTAGGCAACTTGTGAAATTCTAGGAACGACAAGTCATGGTCACCCGCGACTCTCGTCAACCGAGAGGAGCGAAATTAGTGTCATACCCTAATTTTCGTCCGGGGACCTTTGCTTGATGACATGCGACCATTCTTTGGTCCTTGTGAGGTTCTTGGCACCCATCATTAGGCAGTTTGTGAAAATTCTGGGAACAACAAGTCATTTGCATGTGGAGATTTTATGGTCACCCGCGACTCTCGTCAAATCGAGAGGAACGAAATTAGTGTCTTATCTTTACTTTCCTTTTATCTCCAATAAAAGACAAGTAAAGAGGGGCAACTGTCATACCCTAATTTCGTCCGGGGACCTTTGCTTGATGACATGCGACCTTTCTTTGGTCCTTGTGAGGTGCTTGGCATCCATCGTTAGGCAATTTGTGAAATTCCAGGACATGCCGAAAAACCAAAAATATATTGATGCACAATCCGTAAGTTTCCGTGACACACCAGAAATCAAATGGAAGCATCGTTGCATAATTAAGTGAGGTTCCATAACATTCCGTAAGTCAAAAAGGGGATGATTATGTAATCCGCAAGGTTCCGTAACATTACGGAAAGAAAACAAGTATCGTTACGAAATTCGTAAGTTTCCGTAACTTTACGAAAAAAGAATCACCAAAAAAACAGAGGGGGGTGTACTTAGTAAAAATGGGGGTGCAAATAGCACCCAGGCCCACTTGGGCCCTCCAAATATTCCTCCAGAAGGTTGTTGCTTCTGGAGGAAGCAACCTGGCTCGCCTGGGCGAGCTGGGCGGCAACCACCTCCCCTATTTTGCTATAAATAGGGGAGGAAGTGAAGAAGAAAAGGGTTCAGCCCCCTTGGCACTTCTCTCTCTTTCGAATTTGCTTGGAAAAATTGTTTCCGTGAAGAAAATCTAAGCCGAGGCGCTTCCGAAACGTTTCCGTAACGTTTTCCGTGAGGAATTTCGCAAAGGTTTCAACCGTTCTTCGACGTTCTTCATCGTTCTTCGATCTTCAACGGGTAAGTACCTCGAACCAAGCTTTTCGATTCATTCTATGCACCCATGGTGGTCCACATTGTGTTTCGTGCATTTTTATTCTCGTTTTGTTTACTTTTTATACCCCCTGTTGACGTGCTTAAGTCATTTTACTTAAGTCATTTCTCGCTTAACTTAAAAATAAAATCAATTTCCACCGAACGTTTGAATTGTATTATCCGTTAACTTCGGTTAAAATGAATTCCGACCGTTCGGTCGTGCCGTAACCACGTTGGAAATCAAAAAGAGGTAAAAAAATAATATAATAATCAAAAAACATCTTTTAGTAAAATAAAGCGGAAAATCAATCGGACGTTTTTCTCTTTGGGATTTCTCATTCTTAATCAAATTGATTAATAACTAAAGTGAAACTAAGGCTAAAATCAACTCGCCTAGTCAAGCTCGTCCATAAAAATAGGCTTTTGAAGTTTGTCATTTCAATTTCTCGCTAAGTAAAAATGGATCATTTTTAAGGTCAAACGCCTTAAAATGATCACCACTTAAGTAAAAAAGAATCACTTGATAAGAAAGAACTACGTAGGTCTGATTTCCTCATCACAAATTGAGGAATACGTAGGAGCAAAGGGAAACACCCTTGTCGACCACAAAAAAGAGAAAAATATAAAAAGGGTATAAAGGATATAAAGACATAAAAGGGAACGTAAAAATCAAAGTCATGTTTGCATATTCGATTAAAGGTTGTCGTCCCTTGGGACGGACGTGTGGGGTGCTAATACCTTCCCTGTGCGTAAATACAACTCCCGAACCTTTCACTTAAAAGTTCGTAGATCGCGTCTTTTCCGGTTTTTCCGACGTTTTCCTCAAATAAACGTTGGTGGCGACTCCGCGCGTATTCCTTTCGTGGAACACGCATCCCGCGAGCCACGCGTCGCCCTCCCGCCGAAGGGTAGGTTGCGACAATTATCTATATATGCAATTTAATAACTGAAATCTATTAATCTTTATACATAAGACCATTAGATATATATTGATCTATCTGGATAATTGATGTCTTATACGCAATGATCTTACGATCAAGAACAATTTATATTGTTTCTCATTATTTTAATCTCTATCATGATAATAGGCCTCTAATTCTAATCAAGGACTTGTCAAATTAACAATTTAATAAAACAATACATATAATAATAAAATAAAGGCAAAATTGTAAATTTGATCCCCCATTTTATCTCCAATTTTGGATTTTGTCCCCTCGTAAAATTATTCACGAATTTTGTCCTCGTATTTAATCAAATCACGCAATGTTGGTCCCCCAGCCAACAATTGAACGTTGATTGTTACAAAGTAATGTTGACCGCCACGTGTTATGCTCTGATTGGTCAATGAAAACAACAATGCATTTCATCTTCCATGGAGTTGACATTCAATCAAAATATGACACGTGTTAATTATCATTCAATAATAACGTGACATGTGGCAGTCAATATTCCTTTGTAACAGTCAATGTCCAATTGTGGACTGGAGGACCAATATTGCATAATTTGATTAATATACGAGGACAAAATTCGTGAATAATTTTACCGAGGGACAAAATCTGAAATTGGAGATAAAATGGAGGACACAAAATACAATTTTGCCTAAAATAAAGAATAATTATTTACTAAAATTGATAATATGATGGATTGAATCTTAGACATACATATTTATCTCCAACAATTCTTACAACTTTAATTGAAATCAAAGCGTATGGACCATATTCATAACAATATAATAGTTTTAAGAGATATATTTCTAGAAATAAAGACCAACAACTTGAAGCCTTCCCACTAATTTCATTTTCCTCTCTTACGTGTGAATCACCAGGCTTAATTTTCTACCCCGCAAAACAAGTTACATATTTTTCTACCCCGCAAAGCAAGCTAGAAAACAGAAAAATTAATGATCTCCATACACGTTGGAAATGTTGACAACTCTCTAATTGGCAAAAGTTATTATCCCCAAAACTTGATTGAAGAAATCAAATTGTGATCATCCATGTAAGGTTGAGGACACAGAATTTCTACCCCAAAACACAAGCTCCCATTACCAACTCCACCAATAGAGAGAAACCCATACGCAGTAAGTCTTTGTCTTGGTTAAGACTCTTAACCATGGTCACATCAACGTTAACTTAATGGTTGACTTGACTACATGTGATATGATTCTGAAAACAAAACATGTGTAAGCAAATTTATTTAAAAGCTCTTATATTTCAATATCCCTAAATATCAAAGACTCCATCAATTCACATCTTATCTTTTATCATACTAATATTTTTCCCTTTTCTCTATATCTTTCTCAAAATATCTATTGGTTTTGAGTGGTTAAAGACTTTCTTTTGGTATTTAAACACAGGTACAATTGTTTAATTCCAAGTCTTCTTAACCCTTAAAACATTAATTGGATGAAAATTAAGTGCATCAATCACATCAAAGAGGAAAAATGAAACTGATATCGTCCATTAAAATCTTTAAATCAAAATTGAGGGTGAATTTAATTGTGAAAAAATAAGTGAGAAAAAAATTTCAAAAATATGTGTGCATCCCACACTTTTACTTCAATTCTCTTCCATTCGATTATCTTCCGGTCTAAGAATTCTAAAGCAAGCACACAAGAAAATTACAACGATAAAGTTATTTAAATCAAAAGAAATTAAATTAAAGGAGACTCCCGCTGATACCTTGCGTCAGTTGAATGATACATCAGCATATCCCTACGAAGGTTAAAAAAATATCAACCAAATATATATAGAGATAAATGCCACGAAGTAAAAAAAAAAGGTATTGTCCGTTTAGATTGATAGCATGTTTTTATGATTTTTGTATGTCCATGTAGAAAATTTGATACAAGATGAACAAGGTAAAATTTAAAGGTTAAAATGTAATTTTGATCTCCTAGCTTGATGAATTAATGATTTTAATTTTCTTAGAATTTAATTGAGATATTTAGTTTTCTTAATTTAAAAAATTGATGATTTTGCTCCTTGCATCTAATGACTTCTGTTGACCATTAGTTTACGAACGTTGACCAAGTAAATTGCTAATTTGACACACTTATTTTGTTTATGAACTATTAAATAGGACTATTAAGTTAACTTTTTATGATAAACAATTTTTTTTTCTCTTTTCTCATTCTTTAACCCATTTCTGTAACCCATAAACATACTCCACTCAATCCTTCTCTTCCTCACAGATTCAAACCACATAAAAAATCCCAACCAAAAAAAACAAAAACAATCATACTCATATAAATTGAAATTTTAACAAAAGAAAAATGGAGAATTGAATTTTTAAATTTCAGTCTTAGATATCCTCTTAAATTAAATATTCTGACGAAAACTTTATTATGCATAATGATCCTATATATTTATATATGCCTTAATAATGTATTTTAAGAAGCAATGGTATGAATAATTTTTAACTAAATTTTATTCTATAAAGCTAATGTGCACAGCACGCTATTCCTAACTGGTAGACTATCATTCCACATTGAAGATGGTGTGTTATAAACTGGGGGAATCTCATTTCTTGCTTGTTTTAACATGCTTGTGGTTGTGGTTGTGGTGGAGTACTCGTATCCACGTTATTGCTGCATATCACAGTTTGAGGCCCGGTGATACTCTGAATTCCACAACCGAACTGTGTTCTGAAAACGATAAATATTGCTTGGGTTTTTCCCAATTTAGTTCTGCTCATAACAGCACTTATTTGCGGATATACGCCAAAGGAAAAGGTGACTGGAACATGTGGATTGGTAATAGAAACCAACCACTTGACATGGATTCCGCAGTTCTGTCGCTGAGCCACTCTGGAGTACTGAAAATAGAATCCAAAGACATGGAACCTATCATCCTTTACTCTTCAACGCAGCCGTCGAACAACACTGTGGCCACGTTGATGAACACGAGCAATTTTGTGTTGCAACGCCTTCAACCCGGTGGGACTGAGAGTACTGTGTTGTGGCAAAGTTTTGATTATCCTACTGATAAGTTGCTCCCTGGGATGAAGTTAGGAGTCAATCACAAAACTGGTCGCAATTGGTCTCTAGTTTCGTCAATGGGTTATGCTAACCCAGCTCTTGGGGCATTCAGGCTTGAATGGGAACCCAGAAGAAGAGAATTACTCATCAAGCAACGAGGACAATTGTGTTGGACAAGTGGAGAACTCGGAAAAAACATAGGATTCATGCACAACACGCATTACATGATTGTCTCAAACGACGACGAAAGCTACTTCACAATTACAACTTTGAATGAAGAGTTAACAAGATGGGAGCTATTAAAAACTGGGCAGTTGATTAATAGGAATGGAGATGACAATGTTGCAAGGGCTGATATGTGTTATGGGTACAACACAGATGGAGGGTGCCAAAAATGGGAGGACATACCCTTCTGCAGAAATCCTGGTGATGCATTTGAACTCAAAGAAGTTTACCTCAATTTAAACCTGAAAAATTTTCTGGCTAATTCGAGTTATAGCCCGAGTGATTGCCGGGATACTTGCTGGAAAAATTGTAGTTGTGATGGATTCACAGATTATTACGATGATGGAACTGGCTGTATATTCGTGTATTTAAATTTAACAGAAGGTGCTGATTTTGCAAGTGGGGGCGAAAAATTTTACATATTGGTAAAGAACACCCATCACAAAGGTAAGTCTACTAATTCAGGAAAAGAAAGTAAGTCTACTATAATTTCACAACTTCCTATTTCCCATTTTAATTTATGGTTTCATTATTCTTTTGATCCTATAATTACACCAACTCTTCATTTTAGTCTCTACAGTTTAAAACATCTTATATTGATTCCGTAGTTGTAATTTTTCAATCCTCTTTGTTTTCACTGTCTAAAATCTCTTAATACAGTTACATCCGAACCTTAACTAATACAAAACTAAAATTGACTGTGAAAGACTGCCATAAAATTTAGAAAGGTTCAGTTTTGTAATTATTACAAAGTATCTAGATGTAATGACGCGCATTAGACAATTTTAGGCAACAAACATTAAAGGGATTAAAAATTGTAACTATATGAATCAAAATAAGATATTTTAATATAAAAACTAAAATGAAAAGTTATTCCAAACTATAAAGATTCGCTACAAGAATTAAAGCATTACTGACAATTTTCGTCACTATTGATAATTTTTGTCACTAATACTTGCATCACTAAGATTTTCGTATGATTTTTTAAAAATAACATGTAAATTGCTATCATTATTGTGAAGTTATTTTGTATTGAGATTAAAAAGAAAAGTAAACCTTAATTTATTTTATAACTTTTTTTATAGTAACACCAAAAGTACGTTTTTAATATTCAACTTCAGTTAAATATATAATATAATAAGCGATATATATGGAATCTGATTTAATGGTGCATGCAGGTACAAAAAAGTGGATATGGATAAGTATTCTAATAGTAGCTGCTCTATTTTCAATATGTGCTTTCATTCTGTATCTGGCCTTAAAGAAAAGAAAACTTCGGTTTGAAGGTTAGCTATATATTTGCAATGAACAATGTTACATACTTTTCTGAGCATAAGCCCTTGATTCTTAATCTTTGTCACTCATAATTTCATCTAAACAGATAAAAACAGAAAAGAAATGGAAATTAATAAGATGGAAGATTTAGCAACTTCAAATAGATTCTACGATGCCAGAGATCCTGAAGATGAGTTCAAGAAGAGACAAGATCTAAAAGTATTTAGCTACACATCAGTTCTGTTAGCATCCAATGATTTTTCAACTGAAAACAAGTTAGGACAAGGAGGATTTGGACCTGTTTATAAGGTGGCATGAAACCATTAACTTTGTAATATATAGTTACAAGTTTCTTTTCAATGACAGTCTTTTTTGTTGATATTTTAGGGAATCCAACCAAATGGGCAAGAAGTTGCCATAAAAAGACTTTCTAAAACATCTTCACAAGGAACTGCGGAATTCAAAAATGAACTAATGCTTATAGGTGAGCTTCAGCACATGAATCTTGTACAACTACTTGGATACTGCATTCACGGCGAAGAGAGGATTCTAATTTACGAGTATATGCATAACAAAAGCTTGGATTTCTATTTATTTGGTAAGGAATATTTTAAAGTTGATTTAATTAGGTGATGTTTTAGAAGACAAAAAAATCTTTTTTATTATTATGTAACAACCAAAGACTTTGTGCTGGAAAATTGTGTTTATGGATGATATATTGACTTATGCTTACTGTTAGGAAGGGAATAATGGCTCAACAAGATACTACAAGCATAGGCATGGCATGAATGAGAGGCCCAAAAGAAGGATCATCCTACCAAAGCATCTAGAAGATTTTGTCTAACCAATTCTGATAGAGGAGTGCTGAGTTGGCACTGCAGTAGTGGCTGGGTTAGATTGAAGGAATATGCTTGTCTGCCATTCGTCTGTCATTTATCATTCTGTTATTTGTTGTTTGTTATTTTCATTCCTGCATCTGTATTACAACATCTTTGCATGTTGTCTATATATACTTAATATGTACTGAGCAGAAGCAAACAAGAAATATAATCTCTTTTCTCACCTTGTTCTTGGGAGGCCCCTAGTCCTCGAATTCTAGGAATTAGTCACTCAGATCCTAACCTCTTTGGTTCTTTCATTGAGATCCATGGTTGAGTCTACTCGTTCCAAGCCTAATATGGACTGCATCGAAGAGGCCATCGCGAAACTTACCTCCAATCAACTCAACCTCATCGCTGCAAAGATGTTAGGATCTCAGTGACTAATTTCTAGAATTTGAGGACTAGGGACCTCCCAATAACAAGGTGAGAAAAGAGATTATATTTCTTGCTTCTGCTCAGTACATATTAATTATATATAGGCAGCATACAAAGATGCTGAAATACAGATGCAGGAATGAAAATAATCTAACTCAGCTACTACTGCATTGCCAACTCAGCACTCCTCTAACAGAATTGGTTAGACAAAATCTTCTAGATGCTTTGGTGGGAAGATCCTTCTTTTGGGCCTCTCATTCGTGCCTATGTGTGCAGTATCTTGTTGAGCCATTATTCCCTTCATAACATTTTCCTATTTTGAACATAACTACATAAATGCCATGCTTTGTATAACTCATCTAACATACTAATGACGAAAAGTATTTTTGGTTTGTAACCCTTGTATAGTATATACATATTCTAATATATTGTTTTGTTTCCATTGAGAAGATGGTACTAGAAGCAAGCTACTAGACTGGAAGAAGCGTTTCAACATAATAGAAGGAATTTCTCAAGGATTACTCTATCTTCACAAGTACTCAAGACTGAAAGTCATTCACAGAGACTTAAAAGCTAGTAATATACTTCTTGATGAGAATATGAACCCCAAAATTTCTGATTTTGGATTAGCAAGAATGTTTACACGACAAGAATCCACAACTAACACTAGTAGGATTGTTGGCACCTAGTGAGCTTCTAAATATCTCTTTGTTTCATGGATTGTTGATAAATATGTATATAAATTTATTTTGTTAATTAGACTGTGAAATAATTTTTCTTTGAATTGTTTATTTTTTTTCTTTTTACAGTGGTTACATGTCTCCTGAATATGCCATGGAAGGAGTTTTCTCTGTAAAGTCTGATGTGTATAGCTTTGGAGTCTTACTACTTGAAATTGTTAGTGGAAGAAGAAACACTAGCTTCTACGATGGTGACCGCTTTCTAAATCTAATAGGACATGTAAGTAAAATTGGCTTCACTAAGTTCCTTTTCCAATTACTATTACATGTGACTAATTTGACAAAAATACTACCAGGCATGGGAGTTATGGAATGAAGGTGCATGTCTAAAATTAATTGATCCATCTCTAACTGAGTCACCTGATCTTGATGAAGTGCAAAGATGTATTCATATTGGTCTCTTATGTGTAGAACAAAATGCAAATAATCGACCCTTAATGTCACAAATCATATCAATGTTATCAAACAAGAATCCAATTACCTTACCTCAAAGACCAGCATTCTATTTTGGAAGCGAGACCTTTGATGGGATAATATCTTCTACAGAGTTTTGTACGGATTCAACGAAAGCAATAACCACTTCCAGAGAAATAGAATCAAGGTGAATAACTTATTGAATAATAATAATAAACATTTTATATTAAACTTATTGTGTTATTTGAATTGTAAGATAGTTTCTTTTAGTTATACTATATATGAGATGTTTTATTTACATATCCTATTGACATGAATCTGTCCTTATTTTGTTTGGGTTTTGTTGGTCTATATATAGAGCCTCTGATATCTTATGCAGTCTTAATTAGTAATGATAATATCGATTACTATTAGCTTTGAATCGAAAGAGTACTTCAAAACATTATTTTTTTATCCATGACTATTAGAGTAATAAACAAACATGCAAAGAGCTACAGTTATTAAACTGCAGACTCTGATTAGCTAAGCTAGACAGTTATGTGACAACTGTTATTCTCTAACAGATTTGTCTATAAATACTATCTTCTACAATTCACTTGAGTTAATTTCACCATTTCCCCTTTAATCTTCACTATCTTTTTTTCTCTCATTACCATGTTTAGAAACATTAAGAAGGCATCTAGAGCCTAGTTCGGTCATCAATGGAGGCAACAATCAATTATGTTCCCTCCTCTTCCGCTCCCCAATCTTTTCATCCGATCTATGAAAAGTTAGATGATGCTAACTTCTTGTCATGGTCAACAAGTTGAGCCAATGATTAAGCCTTGTTGACTTCATTGGTTTGTGATGAATCCTTCAATTCCAGCAAGGTTTCTGACGGAGGAAAATCATGCCGCGGTCATAAAAATCCTACCATTCCTACGTATTCCATTTGGGAGCAACAAGATCAAGTCCTCTTGACTTGGCTCCAATCGACGTTAACCTCATTGATTCTCTCTAGAGTTCTGGGAAGCGTGTGCATTCTTACCAAGTGGGGGAGAAAATACATGAATAATTTCACAAACAAACACACCCCAAAGCTGGAAAATTGTGAACGGAGTTGCCAGCTACTTCTCTCGATCTAAAATCGATGCATGAATTTCTTCTTCATGTCAAAGCACTCACTGATGCTCTCGCCTCTGTTGGAGAGCCAATCGCACTTCATCGACACATCGGTGTTATCCTAGAAGGTTTAGCGGATGAGTATAGCTCTGTAATTTTGGTGATACAGAGTAAGTTAGAACCTCTCCATATTGAAGAGATTGAAACACTTCTACGTGTCCATAAGTCGCAACTGCAGAAATTCTGCCATGGAATCACCATCAATTAACTTTTCTTAAGGTCTGGTGAATCCTAATACCGCTTTGTCATATTGTTTTGAGGGATACATTGTGCCAAACAAGCCTAAATTTGATAACTTTTCAAATAACTCTACTCGTGGAGGCTTCAATTGCGGTGGCGGTGGCCATTGTGGCAGCGATGGCCGTGACTGTGGAGGTCATTTCTCCAACTTCAATTGTCAAGTGCGTCTTAAGTTCAAACACACAACATCCTTGTGCTACTGATTTGACAAAAATTATCAGCCAAATCCATCTCTCACACTTCATGAAGCTTTCGGTCAAGACAATTTTCTAAACAATTCCTTAGTTAGAGTCAATAATTTCATAGTGCGTTTGAATAGAAAATTTTAACCGAAGAAAGTAATTTATCGGAGAATTTGAATTTTTGTAATTTAGAATTTATTGTTTAGATGTTTTTATATAAAAAATTTAAAATTTTGGAATTTTAAAATAGAATTTTAAATAATTAAAAATTTGGAATTTCAATTTCCTTCTAAAAGGTCAGAAATTGAAATTCTCTTCTTACAGTCTTCCTTCAAGAAACACTGGCTGAGCTCCTGGAATATTCGAGTGTGAGCGTAGAGGAACACGTATAACCAGCACACCAACCATATCTTCTCTTTTTTTTCATTCATTTTTTTCACCCTCATAATTTTAATTTTTTTATCCAAACACAAAATTTTGAATATAAAAGAATTTCAATTAAAGTATTTGAAATTTTTAGAATTTAAAATTTCTCAAAATTCTAAATTTCTCCATCCAAATAGAACATGTTTGGTAAGAATAATTATGGTGGTTATGGTTAAATTAAACAATGGTCTTCGACCATCAAATACTTGAACTCAAGGAGGCAATCACTCAAGGAGGCAATCAAAATAGGACAAGATACACTAATCAGTTTCAATAGTATCTAAGTACAATAATTGCAAATTCCAACATATGAACTGGTCCCTCTTCAACTTGGATACCAGATTCAGGTGTCTTATTTTATGTTATAGGAGAATCATAGAATATTCAACAATTAGGTACCTTAAAGGTATAGATAGAACCTACATTGGTAACGGACAAGGTCTATCCATAAGGTGTCTTCCATTTTTACTTCTCTTAGTAATCCTAGAGTGTCTTTATCTTTAAATTAAATCTTAGATATGCCATCTATTACCCAAAACCTTATTAGTGTAAGTAAATTTGCACAAGACAATGGTGTTGTTTTTGAGTTCCATCCTAATCACCATGTTGTGAAATCACAGGTAACCAATGAGGTCTTACTTCAAGGCTCACTTTGTCTTGATGGTTTGCATGTCTTCCAGATCTTCACCTAGAAATTTCAATTGTCGCCACATTAATAAAAAATGACTACTAAAATATGATATCAAGCAATGGTTTTCGAGACAAGCTATAAGCATTGTTTAAATGCTTTGTTTATGGTTTTATGACTGTAATTACAAAGGTATAAACAATATTTCAAGTGTACTTTAATTAATTGTTACATTTTTTTGTAGGAAATTGTTTATGGCAACAATTTTTCAAGTGTACTATAATTAATTGTTACCCTTTTTTGTAGGAAATGGTTTTCTCACTTGTCGCCACATTAATAAAAAAAAAAAAACAACGCCTAAAATATGATATCAAGCAACGGTTTTCGAGACAAGCTATAAGCATTGTTTAAATGTTTTGTTTATGGTTTTATGACTGTAATTACAAAGGTATAAACAATATTTTCAACTGTTTTGAGAAGTTATAGCAAAATTGATCGATTTGGCTTAACTCTAACTCTAACAACCATGAATTCTAAACAGTAATTTTGTTTGTTATTTTTGACAAGTAATACAACTAATATCTTGAAAACTTTAAGTTATGTTGTAGGGGAGGATTGGATTATGTCATGAGGAATAATACATGTTTATATTAACCCCTATGTCAGACTTACCTTTTAATTAGTTAATAATTCATACATAATTATATTTATCATATAATTATTACATTAGTTTTAGTAACTATGTATAGACAAGATTTTCCCTTATTGTTGTCGTTATTATAAAAATGCTTAGAACTTATAGGAACAATTTTGTTATTGGTGTTTATGGTAAACATGCATGTATGTCGCAGTTACAAGGTTTATATGATAAATAAATAGACAACACCGGTTATTGTTTAAATATAGAAAAAATGGATAAATTTTTTTGTGAATTTAGTTTTCATGATTACTTTTATAAATTTCCTATCCTTCATAAATTATTGAATTAATTACACATTTACTATTCAACTATCTTGATGTTTCTTAAATCTTACTACCCATTTTTCATACATTTTACTATCATATCGATGGCAAAACGGACATCATTTTTTAAAATTAGTGACAAAACAATATCATTTTATTAGGAATATGTCAACACTTTGTTACATATTTAACAATTTAATAAATGTGCAAAAATTGAAAAAACGTGATGGTAGATACACTAGAAAAAATAAGTGATAAAATTTGTGAAATCATAGTAGTGGGATGGTAAAATTAGCAATTAAACCTAAATTAAATTCTATCTCCCCATAAATAAAACTTAATCTTGTTTTCACTATCTATACCAAATTTATTTCTAAAATTACCTATATTATAAAATTATACTATTCAATCGTCCTTGATGTTTTTGATAATTGATTTAAAAATTTCAAGAGCTCTCAAATGGATTAGCCATATTAGATGCATTATTAGCATTTCAAGAGCTCACAAAATTGTCCAATTCTTTTACAACGGGGCCATACACTCCTCTTAAGCTATTATTAAGGGAGGAGGTCTGTCCTACTTGCTCCCATTCACTCTCATTTGAAACCTCTATTATATGCCAAAGGAGGTAGAAGTCTCTCACTTTTTTCTCTCTAATTCACTCAAACTATACACAAACAAAGCACTAGTTTTTTTTTTTTTCTCAAACTTTTCAAAATCGTGATGTTCACTCTTTTTCCTTTCTTTTTAGTCTCAATCATAGAAACTAACATTTTATTTTCTTTTGGGAGTTGACAGTGAACATCAATGGGGAGAAGAAGCACGAAACCAACTCCATTTCTCTTAATTTGCAAGGTGACAATAAGGAGACCTTCACCAATGACTGAAATATTAAAAATTGGTGAATTTTACATATTTGTGATTGATTTTGACGTGCTAGATAACTGGGGTTTGGGTCCCTCCCCAAAAGATCCGGTGAAGTCTTAGGGTTTGATTTTTCTAGTTTGATGTTGTTTTGATTCCAACAAATAGGTTGTATAATCAATTATCCCGAGTTCCTTGCCCATGCTTAAGTATTAATTTCTTCTTCTGGTGGTTTAATGTTTCATTTTGTGGATTTGTGATCGTGCGACATGGTAAATGGCGTTGCATGTTGTATTTGGAAATTGATGCCCATGCATGAAGATTTACAACTCAAGGATCCTTTAACCCTTGAGTTGGACATGTTGAATCTTCAAGTCTTATATTACTATTATTATTATTATTATTATTATTATTATTATAATATGGTGGTTTTGCTATTTTGTAGCATTAATGATGCATGCATGTGGAAAGGAAGGAATTGATGTTCATTTAAAGAGTTAATTATATATTTTGTAACTGAATTTTTTTTTAATCTCTAAACAAAAGTTTGACCAATCTTAGTCTCTCAATCTTAAGTGTCCAAATCAACATCATCCAAACTGCAAATCAGCTATGGTGAAGGTAGCGAAAGACATAGGGATGTTTTGATAGAGGAGGAACTGACGAGTAAAACACTGTGGCATATAAGCTTCGACAGTCGGCTTATTGCTTTTGGACGAAGGCTTGATGCCATACAAGAGGTTCCTTGCCAAAAGAAAACTTCCCCATCCTAGAGTTTCCTTTTGGCGATCAAAAGTAGTGTTGGGCCTTTGGCTATTCATGATGACCTATCTCTTGGTTCGAAAGTTAGCCAAATGTGCAGCAAAAGATCTTGAATAAATTCGGCTATGGCCTTGCGGACAAAAAGGGTATGATTTAAGAAATGACACAAAATATGCCTCTTTGGAATCTTCTTGAGCAGCCTCAATCGATTCCTCAGTTGAAGCCGAGAGTTCAAGGAAATACCTGGCGATCTAGAGTTGAAGGAACCAAAAGGGGCTGCCAACACCACCAACATTTTGGCAAGTGTTCAGCTTGGTAATCATACCGAAAAGAGAGTGATAAAGCATGGCCAAGAAATAGGGAACTAAGGCGATTTGCTTCCCAAACATAATGAATGAAATGATAGAGGTAAATTCACCAACAATCGCTTTAGTAGAGGTACGAACAAAATGTCTATTGTACTAGTAAGTAAGGAAGGCTGCATGTTCAAAATTGGTAGCTGCACTCGATTTGTTCACGTTGGAGTTTATGAAGACCCCAAATCTTCTATACCAGCGTGAGTAATTGATGTCGAGGTTCTCCTTAGTTGAATCCTTTAAGGATGGCAGTTCTTCTTCCCAAAAAGGAAGCCTTAGCATCCACTGTACATCCCACAAAGTGGGACTCATCAAGTCGAAAGGAAAGATGAATCATTAATGACAGTTGATTAAAAGCTCATGAATGCAAACAACAATGGCAAATTAGGGGTAATTTCTTTCAAAGGAAAAGAAATTATTTCATAGATTCGCCTTTGCTTCCAATCATTCCCTTTTTCTGCCAAAACCCTATCATACCAAGAGGTGTAATTAGGAACCATGTGAGGCCATGTTTGTACGTAAGGTGGGAGCTTAGACAGGCAGTAATCTTAAGCATTGATCGGAAGAAGGTTTCACATTGAAGAATAGGAAGTTGTTGGGAAAGTCATCACCATTTGCTTAAGAAAAGGTGGAGGGTTGAAGAGTAAAGATACCATTCGATTTTAGAATGGGGCCTAGGGTCAAATATTTATAGAGCCGATTGAGATCCTCAAGATTCTCCAAGTTGATAGCATCAACGTCATCTTCATTATCCATGGCAGCATTGGGGGTGATTACTTCAAAATTGATATCGACAAACACCAAGATGAGATGAAAGCAAGAGATTCAGAGGGGGGATTTTTAGGAAAGGCAGATGAAGGAGAATTGATTTTGAAGAAGGATAAAAGTGATGAAGATAAACTAAAAGTGTAAAGTAGATAAGATTGCAATCTCGGTGGAAGGATAAAGAGTTTCAAAGTTAAAAGTGTGGCAGCGGAAGAGTTTATTGCCATTTCAAATTTTGAAATTAAATTGAGTCTGTCAATGATAATAATAGATAAAGTTGTTCGTAATCAATCAACTTCATTAAATCAGTTGATAATTGTTGGGGGGCCTTTGTCGGTTACCAAATTTAGAAATTCGGTAGCCTAGGCAAATAAGTTGGATGATGAAAGGAGTCAAACAGATGTAAAATAGTCCAATTAATTAATTGGTTGCCGATGTCATATCATTTTGATTGAATGGTGTCGATTCTTATATATCAATAAAGGTGAAGTATTGGGCCTTAGGCAACACGAAGCTCAAGTCATTTAAGGGGCATATCAGCTGATGATGATCACGAAGGAAACAAGTTTGACGAGGTTGTGGTTTAGCCAAGCAAATTGAAGCTGAATCCCGATAATTAAGGAGTAAGCTTAGGTAATGGGGTGTAACCGATTCAATGGTAGTCCTCGATTGATGCAGATGAACTTGTATCTATATATATTCGAACGGTAACAACTAGAGGGACCTTCAACTTAAATTCAAATCAATCGATCTTACTTTTCAATTATTATTTTGCACAATTTACAACATTATTTTTTTTTTCAACATATTCAATTTTCCTTTATCTCTTTCAATTTGATTTTTTACTTAATCGCACCAAGCACTCTTTGGAATAGCTTGGGCATCCATTGTTATAGAGCATATTTTCCTCTCTATTGCAAATCACTTGATCTATATTTTGAAATTGTGTTGAAGCATTTACCCAATATAATCAGTTTAATCTCATGTGACAACACATTTCCTCTCGGGTTTAATCGTCATAAGCCAATTGAAGCTTGTTAGTTGTGACTGGTGTTAGCCCATATTTTTGATAAGCTAAAATATGCTCTAAATACGTATTAGATGTCGTCTTGAGTTTTGAAGCGTATTAAAGAGCAAGAATCTTGTCAGAGTCTGTTGAATCGAAAAGAAAGAAAGTGCTATTAGAAAGGATTCACAGGTTCAAGGAAGTATTTACAAAATACAAGGCTAAGACAAGAAAGAGGGCTTCGAACCATTGGGCAAATCGAGCTGGCGTATGGTCGAATCGAAGTCAAGGCAACAAGATTTCTGGATTTGGCGCAATTTCTGACAAAACTTCACAAAATTAGTTCGACTTCGAGCAATGTGGGTAACCGTTCTAAGGAGCAGTTATGTGCATGCAAGGTGTACGTAGCAGGACACTTGGCATTAGGATAGTATTCGACCGTTAGGGCAGTTTATTTTCGAATGTCTATATATAGCAGTTTTTTAGGCAGATTTCGGGGTCGCAAATCATTTCTACAAATCCTTATACACTCAAAGTACCCAGCGCAGAGAGAAACGAGTACGCAAGGAAAATGTATGATTGTGAACCATTTTAAGTTTCTGTAAACTTTACATTTCTAGTGCAATGCAATTTACGTTTCACTTTATAATTCCTGTCTTTTAAATGGTTCATTCGATTGAATGAACTCGTTGACCCCTTAAATTCTGCATTTTACCTTTCTCTTGGCAATTTACTTCCAGCATTTCGTTTCTTTCAAAGAACTTTACTTTCTGCAAATCTCAAACCAATGAATGTTTGTTGCAAGGATGAACATTAAAGGTTTTACATTTAAATGCAAACACACAAATGGCATGCTCCTGAGATTCACTAGTCGATCTCGCAAGCAACTCGATTAGACTAGCGATTGTTTACCAAATTTCAGCGTAAACAAATTGGCACGCCCAGTGGGACCGGTCAATTGTGTGTTTCTGCTTTAAATTATTATTAAAGTTTTATTTAGTGCTGTTGGTTTATTGCACTCTTAATTGTTTTGATCTTGTATGCATTTAAGAAGTGGGAAATCTGTTCCACACTTAACAGAATTTAAAACTTGTGCAAGGATGGCTAGACCACCCCCAAGTAATCGAAACAATGACCTTCCAAATATGGAGGGGCAACCAACGCAGACATCTGTCAGTAATGCCAATATAAATTCTGGCATAGGAGCAATTCCTGACCAAACTGTTGGCACGATAAGTTCGACCGCTTCGACGGTTATGAATCAGACAGGGGTAACTTCTCCCATGACCAACATGACGTTGGCAAGTTCGACCACGTCAGCGTCTGCTTTTGCCCCATGGAATAACCCCAGTTTAGGGAATCCCAGTGGAAGTCCCTTTCGACCGCCTCAAAACCCTCTATATGGCATGCCTACATCTTTGATGGCAGGGCTGCAAAACTCTCAACCAAATGTAGAGAATCTTAATACGTTCTCTCCATCAGGGTCTGTAGCGGGCAATCAAGGTAGGGTAATTCCTCAACATTTAACCAATACATCCGTTTTGTCACTCAGACAACAAATGGATGAAAGTAACCATGATATGGTTAACATGTTAACACAACAAATAGGAACTGTCATTAACCCCTTAATTCAAAATACAAATGATAGTTACCAAATGTTAACAAATCAAATAAGTCGAATTGCCGACTTTTTTGGGGCACCACCCGTACAGCAACCACCAATTCGACAGATCCAAATACAGGCGCCTATCCAAGAGATATAGATGCCTAACAATCCAGGGATGCAAATGGCTCAAGCACCACAACCATTGGCACGCATAGAGCCACCAGCCCAACAGGTCGAACCAAACCCTGGTATAGTTTTGGTAAATAGAAACCAAAATGCTGATGAAGTAATAGGGAATATTCAACAAAACCATTTCGATAGGCAGAATAACCTAGCCCAAATGGTCGAAACAATTTTAGTACAGAATGGTTTGAACTTGGGCTTTCACAGGCCCAATTTTGTGTCTCCATTATCTGAGTATGTGTTACAGACAGAATTACCAAGGGGTGTGAAAATCCCTAAGTTTACTAAGTTTGCAGGAGAGACAAATGAGTCCACTGTCGAACACGTTGCTAGATATTTGGTCGAGGCAGGGGATTTGGCTAATAATGAAAATTTAAGAATGAAATATTTCCCTAATTCCTTAACTAAAAATGCTTTTACATGGTTTACTACCCTTCCTCCTCATTCCATACATAATTGGAACCAATTGGAAAGGATTTTCCATGAGCAATTCTATATGGGACAGTCTAAGATAAGCCTTAAAGAATTAGCCAGCGTTCGACGTAAGGCACCTGAATCAATTGATGATTATTTGAACAGATTCAGACTCTTAAAGGCAAGGTGTTTCACCCAAGTCCCTGAACATGAATTAGTCGAAATGGCTGCTGGTGGCCTAGACTACTCGATTAGAAAGAAATTAGATACCCAGTATTTAAGGGATATGGCTCAATTGGCTGATAGAGTTCGACAACTCGAACGATTGAAGGCTGAAAAGGCTAGAAATTCTAAGTTCCACAAGAAGGAAAAGGTTGCGTACGTTGAAACCAATGACAGTGACCAGGAGTTCGATATTATTTATGAAGATATCGAGGACAATGAGGTTGATTTAGCAGAATTAAAACCTGGACCTCCTTATGTTTGTAAACTCCTTAGACCTTCCAATGGAAAAAACCCTGTTGAACCTAAAAATGATAAATTTGTGTCTAAAACTTATACATTTGACATAACTAAATGTGATGAAATATTTGATTTATTAGTCACAGATGGCCAAATTGTTGTTCCTAAGGGCTTGAAAGTACCCCCAGTCGAACAACAGAAGAAAAGGGGTTATTGTAAATTTCATAATTTCCTTGGCCATAAAACCTCATGTTGTGTTCTTTTCAGGGATTTGGTTCAAAAGGCTCTCAACGAAGGGAGACTCAAATTTGGTGAGAAACCAAAGGTTGCCCAGGCAAATGCTGAAACATCCAAAGCTGCTGAAACTCTCTATGTAGAACCCCAAGAAATAATGATGGTCGAAACAATGGAGTTGTCTCAGGTGCAAGTTCAGGGCATATCTGAAGAGGATTACAACGAACAAATGAAGGTTGTGTATCCTCAGGCTGAGGAGGATCTAATTGATTTCTTGAACAGATGCAAACTCGAAAGCAAGAGTGTGATGCTCTGCCCTCGCTGCAGTGCAGTATGTGATAGGGAGGCTACTGAGGGCCTCAAAAAATACCAAGTTATTAACAAGGGGGCAGAGCAGAACCAACGTTTCGATAAAGGCAAAAGGGTTATGGTGCAGTCGAACAATAATCAGAAGTCTGGTTGAAGGAATACTTTCGCTCCTCCTGGTTCAGTTCCGGTCGAAAAATGGATGCACAAGGGACTCATAAGGTTCAACAAAGGGGCCATGGAAGTAGGTGGTTCGAGTGGAACAAAGCAAATTGGCCCACAGGAGGCTAATAGGTACTCTTATAGGAACAATTACAGAGGAAAGAATCCTATGACGAGGACCCAATGGCGCAGGTTCCAGCGTCAGAAGAAATTGGCCCAACAGAATCTGCAAACGGGCCAGTATAAAGAAGTATCTAGGAGGCCAGTAAAAGAGAGACTCCTGCCTCCAGTAGATGAAGATAAGATGGAGGATGAGGATCTACTGGATTCTGAACCAGACTTTGATGTCATCTGTGTGGTATCTATCTTGCCATCTGAATATGATGTCCAGTCTGAGGTTACTGAGATCGAAGGTGAGTTCGATCATTTTGATATGGCTGACCCAAAGCCAGTGTGCTATTATGTTATGAACAATGGCTGTGTGGAAGAACAATTAGCTTATTTCGAAAAGCCAGATTTTCAGATGAAAAGTCATCTTAAACCTCTTTTCATCAGGGCAAAAGTTGAGAATGTTGGAATCAACAAAGTGCTCATAGATGGAGGAGCGGCTGTCAACTTAATGCCTCGATCTATGCTCTACAAGATCGGGAAACATGACACTGATCTATCTGCCCACAACATTGTGCTCTCTAATTATGAGGGCAAAACTGGCTATTCTTTGGGAGCCATTCAAGTAGATGTTGCTGTAGGCAGTATAGTTCGACCAACTTTATTCCTGGTGATACAGTCCAAGGCTAATTTTAACTTGCTATTAGGAAGGGAATGGATCCATGGAGTTGGGGCTGTGCCATCTATTCTCCACCAGAAACTCATTATCTAGAGGGAGGATGGGATTGTTGAAAATATAGAGGCAGATCAAAGCTTCTATAAGTCAGAGGTTGATAATGTTACTCCACAAACCTTTGACAAAAATTTGGCTAACATAGCACCTTGTGGTGACAAGGAGACTGTTTTCGAGCCAAGTGACAATGTTATCCACTCTGTTAAACTCCATCCTACCCATGGGTTTATATGGGAGAGGGAGGAAATTGATGCAGTTTCCTCTAAAGATGGGGTCATTCCACCAACTGGGTGGAATATATATGAAGATTAATATGCCTGAGGCCACTGCATGGGCCAGAATTACGGCTTATATGGCCGAAAATAGACTAAATACGGCCTTGGAGGCTGAATCACAACAAAATATGGCAGTTGAAGCCAAGATCGAAGATCATGAAAACAAAGAAACAAAGGATCGAAGACTGGACTGCATTTATGATGATGAGCCACTGGGTTTTGAGAAAAATCCCATAAGTGAGGTGCCAAAGATGCAGGCTCAAGATCCTTTGGAGGAGATCGACATTGGAGATGGCTCGATAAAAAGGCCAACCTATATCAGTGCCAATATCACCTCAAGTCTAAAAGAAAAGCTGGTGCCTCTTCTTAGAGAATTTAAAGACTGTTTTGCTTGGGATTACCACGAAATGCCTGGGTTAAGCAGAGAAATGGTCGAAATGAAATTACCTATTAAGGAGGGAAAAAGACCAGTAAAACAACTACCAAGAAGATTCGCACCAGAAATCATGTCCAAGATTAAGGAAGAGATCGAAAGGCTGCTGAGGTGTAAATTCATCAGATCTGCCAGGTATGTCGAATGGTTAGCAAATATAGTCCCTGTCATTAAAAAGAATGGAACTCTTAGAGTATGCATAGATTTTAGGGATTTAAATAATGCTACACCTAAAGATGAATATGCTATGCCAGTAGCGGAAATGTTGGTAGATTCAGCAGCTGGCTTCGAATTTTTAAGCATGTTAGATGGTTATTCTGGTTATAACCAAATATTTATTGCTGAAAGTGATGTGTCAAAAACAGCATTTCGATGCCCTGGTGCTTTAGGCACTTATGAATGGGTAGTTATGCCCTTTGGGTTGAAAAATGCTGGGGCCACTTATCAAAGGGCCATGAATTCCATGTTTCATGATTTTATTGACACATTTATGCAAGTTTATATTGATGATATAATCATCAAATCCTCCTCAGAAGATAGCCATTTGGATTACCTTAGGCAATCTTTCGAACGAATGAGGAAACATGGATTAAAAATGAATCCATTAAAGTGTGCTTTTTGTGTGCGTGCAGGAGATTTCCTTGGTTTTGTGGTGCATAAAAAAGGCATTGAGATAAATCAAAACAAGACAAAGGCTATTCTTGAGACGAAGCCTCCTTCGACCAAAAAACAGCTTCAGTCTTTGCTAGGAAAAATCAACTTCTTGAGGCGATTCATCTCGAATCTAAGTGGCAAAGCTCAAATTTTTTCGCCATTACTTCGACTCAAGAAAAATGAACCATTCAAATGGGATGAAGTGCATCAAAAGGCTTTCGATGAAATTAAAGAATATCTGATCAAGCCTCCTGTGTTAATGCCTCCTAGTCGAAACAAGACTATGAAGTTGTATATTGCTGCGTCTGACAAGACCATTGGTAGCATGTTGGCTCAGGAAGATGATGATGGCGTAGAGCATGCAATTTATTATCTTAGTCGTGTACTAAATGATGCAGAAACTAGATATAATGCCATAGAAAAACTTTGTCTTTGTTTGTATTTCTCTTGTGCAAAACTTAAGCAATATATAAAGCCTGTTGATGTTTATGTATATTCTCATTATGATATTATTAAGCACATGTTGTCAAAACCTATTTTACACAGTAGAATTGGAAAATGGGCTTTGGCATTAACAGAATATTCTTTAATGTACAAGCCTTTGAAATCTGTTAAGGGTCAAATTGTGGCAGATTTTATTGTAGATCACTCAGTGATCGAAATGCCGCAAGACTATGTCGATACAGAGCCTTGGATTTTGTATTTCGATGGTTCGAAACACAAACGTGGAACTGGAATTGGAGTTTTAATAATATCTCCCAATAAAGTTCCAACTAAATTCAAATATAAAATCAAAGGGCTTTGTTCTAATAATGAGGCTGAGTATGAGGCTCTAATTACAGGCCTTGAAATTTTAATTAGCTTGGGGGCAAGAAATGTTAACATAAGGGGTGATTCAGAACTAGTGTTGAGACAATTAACACAAGAATACAAATGTATTAATGAACACTTAGCAAAATATTTTGTTATGGCAAGTTCTCTTCTGAATCATTTCGATTACATTAACATTGAGCATATACCTCGACAAGAAAACCAAGAAGCAAATGATTTAGCCCAAATAGCTTCAGGGTACAAAATGTCGAAGGAAAAGTTAACTCAGTTGATCGAAATAAAAGATAAACTGGTATTACCAGAGCCATTAAGCACTAAATTGCCAATGCCAAAACTTGTGGGGGCAAGTACACCACAAAATAATGAAGATGAAAGCATGGATGATCTCCAGAGAAAAATTCAAATTTTGGCCATTGACAATATGTTAGATAATGATTGGAGAAAGTCCATTGTTGAATATTTGGAAAATCCAATAGGTAATGTGGCTCGAAAGATCAAATATAGGGCTTTAAATTACATGATTGTGGGAAATGATTTGTTTAAAAAGACTGCAGAAGGAGTGTTGCTGAAATGTCTAAGTGAATCAGAAGCATACTTGGTAGTTTCCCATGTTCACAGTGGGGCTTGTGGATCACATCAAGCAGGCGATAAAATGAAATGGCTTTTATTTCGACGAGGTTTGTATTGGCCTTCGATGTTAAAAGACTGCATAGAATTTGCTAAAGGCTGTCAGGAATGCCAAAAGCATGCAGGAATACAGCATGTACCTGCTAGTGAGTTACACTCTATAATCAAACCTTGGCCTTTCAGAGGATGGGCTTTGGACCTAATTGGTGAAATCAAGCCTGCTTCTTCTAAGAACCAGCGTTATATCATAGTTGGTGTCGATTACTTTACAAAATGGATCGAAGCAGTCCCTTTGCCAAATGTTGATCAGGAAGCAGTAATTAGTTTCATTCAAAATTATATTATTTATAGGTATGGTATTCCCGAAACGATTACCACTGATCAAGGTTCAGTTTTTACTGGACGAAAAATGCAAGAATTTGCCAAAGAAACTGGCTTTCGATTATTAACCTCAACACCATATTACGCGCAAGCAAATGGTCAGGTTGAAGCAGCCAATAAGATTGTAATTAACTTGATTAAAAAACACATTGCCCAAAAAACCAAGAAATTGGAATAAAACGTTAGATCAAGTTCTATGGGCATGTAGAAATTCTCCTAAGGAATCAACTAATACTACCCCATTTCGACTGACTTATGGGCATGATGCTGTACTTTCGGTCGAAATACATTTGCAATCAGCCAGGATACAAAAACAAATGGACATTCCAATCGACCATTATTGGAAAATGATGTCAGATGATTTGGTTGATTTAGATGAGGAGAGATTAAGAGCATTAGAAGTTTTGACTAAACAAAAAGAAAGAGTTGCTAAAGCTTATAATAAGAAAGTGAAGTCAAAAACTTTTAATATTGGAGATTTAGTTTGGAAGGTTATCCTGCCCATGGATAGTAAGGATCGAGCCTTGGGCAAATGGTCCCCAAATTGGGAAGGACCGTTTAAAATAATTCAGATTTATTCGAATGGTGCTTATGAGGTGGAGGAGCTAACCCCTCAGAAACGTACTTTGAGTATAAATGGTAAATATTTGAAAAAATATAAACCAACACTGCTCGAAGTTAAAATAAGCATAGAATAAGAGAAATACTGGAAACATAAAAATGGCGATAACAGTAAATTGCCACAAAAGGGCATTTGTCAATATTACATCAAAAAGTAGAATCGAAATACAGAATTCGAAATAAAGAAATCACAAGTTCTACTAATTCATGACCAAATCCCCATACAGCTTTTTCAAGGTGGCCATCTCTTTAGTTAAGACCTGGTCAGCACTCTCCATAACCTTTGCCTCATCTGCTACAGCCTGTGATGCGCTAAAGGCCTTCAGGCCTTCCCTCCCTTTTTCATCAACCAGTTTCTGAATCGAGTTAGCGGCCTTCTCCTGGAGTTCCTTGCGTTTGGCCTGCTCTGTCACAATTTTCTGCCTTAGATCATCGACCTGAAACAGCAGATCCGTAATAGTTGCCTCCCAGGAGGAGATGTTATCATCACAGTCTTTGATCTCAGAAGATCCTTCTTTCGCCTCTTTGGTGAGACGTTCGACTTCATGTTGAGCAGCTCGGGCTTTCTCGAGCAGAAGGGTATGTGCCTGTTTCTGGGCATCTAGTCTTGTGCCATTTTCGCGTTTTTTCTGCACAGCAATTGCAAATTGGTCAATGATGGCCTCGATTTGAATAACTTTGCCTAGAGTCTCATCAGAGGTAAGGGGGTTGTGCAATTTCTTCAAAAAGTTCAGGTGCCCAAAGGCAGCAGAGGGGTTCTCTTCAATGGATTTAAGTACATCTTTCCGTGCGTATTCCGTTGATAACTTCAAGAGCAGAGAATCTTGGCGTACTGAAGAGTTTATTTCAGCATCAGATGAGGACGAAGCACCAGGAATCTTGTCACTTGAGGTGTTGGTTTGACTTGTGTTCAGCAGGAGTCGAAGGGCTGCAGCAGGGTCTTCATTTTGCATTTGAATGAATGTATCCTCTGCGATCCCTATACTAGCGGAAAGTTTAGATGTTGAAGACACCGGGTAAATGTCCGAACCTCCAGCTTCAGCCTCTTTTATGGCGTCTTCATCAAAAAAGTTTTCTTCAGATGAACTTTTCTGACTCGATTCATGAGGAGTGGTATTATCTGACTGGTTCGGCTCATGATGGTCATCGACCTCTGCCCAACCATGAGGACGACTGGATCCAATGCCTTGACCTTCACCCCATTCCTCAACATTCACTGCATCCGCCTCAGGAGCGGGAGATGTTCGCGCACATGAGGGTATTTCTTCTGCAGAAACATTTTGTTGCACCTGATTCGAATTGTCATGGAAAAAGTTAACAAATAGTTTCGTATAAGCCATGATTAAAATCACATTAAGAATGATACCTCGACGGTAGGTTGTTCTTGTGGTGAGTTCGATTGCTCGACAGGATTGCCCATCTCAGCAATAGAAGGAGCAGCTTCTACCTCAGTGCCGTCAATATCGGTCGAAGGTGGTTGGACGTCAACAGGTTGATGGGCACCTTGTTCTTTTGAAGACTTGGTCTTTTTCTTTTTCTTCTTGGCTGGCTCACCACCCTCGACAGCCACAGAAGGTTCAGGCTCGACCTGCTTCATTTTCTTTTTTTTCTTAGGCATTTGAGCCTGGGAATTGCCTGCCTCTGTTTGTTCAGCAAACTTGGTCGAAGTCGTAGGTAACTTTCTTTTTCTTATAAGAGGTCTCTCCTCTTCTTCCTGCATTACGAGGGTAAAGAAATGTCAGAATATAGACTTGAGGGAAAGCTATAATATTGACATTAGAAATAAAACTTGCATCTTTCTCTTCGACTAATTCGACGCCCGCATGCTTCGAGCGTTTTGAAGTCGTGGTAGTCTCAGTGCTATCATCTTTCTTTTGACTCTGAAAAATAAAGAAATATGAGGCAAAACGTTAAGATTAAAAGATAAGTTCGGAAGAGTTACCTTCTCTTCTTGTTTCCCTTCTTGGATTTTCACCCCAGTGGGTTTCTTGGGTCTCATGTCAGCTCGAGGCGTTTCAGCACTCCTCTTCGTCATAGGTGCTTTGCCTGAAAGTAATCATTTTAGAAAAGACAAAAATACATTTCAATTTAGAAAGTCAAAAGTAAGTTCATACCTCGAGCTTGAAGGCTTGAGCGAATATTCTCGACCGTTGGTTGCACAAAGCCACTCTCAAGCCTGGAGATCATGTTAGTAGTGTCTCCAACCGAACGGGTCGAGTAATATCTTTCCCACCAGGTAACAAACCCCATAGTGCAGAAGTGGGAGTGGTTGAACTCAAAAGGATGCAGGTTATAGTTTTCATCAAGAGAAATCTTCAAAAACTTCTTGAAGGTCTTTTCCGAAAGATTGGCCCCTCTTATGACGTCTTGAGGATCTTCGAACAAGCTTTTAGGACGAATTTGCGAGAGGCCGAATTGTCTTGAAACCAAATTAGGCTGGTATCCAACCAGGCCTAAATAGTTCGATTGAACACCTGTACGACAAGACATGATCTGTGGATTCAAGTAAAATGACCATATTTCGTTCACCTCTTCTTCATTGTCCGGATCGACAGTAGGGAAATAGTCAGTGAACCAGGCCGGGCCAACCTCTCGACTAATGAATGGAGCATGTTGGGGAAGAAACTTGTCAAAGCTCAGGAAAATCCTCATATACTTTAGGAACAGTTTTTGTGAGCTTGGATCTAAGGTCTTGGGCGTTAGTCGAAGTGCTCTCTGGCCTTCAATCGAGCGATTTGCAACTTCTTCAGCATAATCTTGTGGGATTATTAATCCCATTTCCTGTTCAAAAGTGGCATTAAGCCACAACTGGAGGAGCCACATAGGCCCAGACACTAAGAAGGAAGACCCATCCTTCGATTTCTTCAGATCATCGCATGCCTCACCAAGTGATTCGTATAGCACTGCTAACAAGAGGCGTCCAAATCCAAAGTTCTGACCTTCATGAATTTGTAATGCCATTGGAATAAATCTTTTGGCTACTTGCAAGGATTTTGTGCAAAAGACATAGTGAGATAGCCACAGGGTTAAGAAGGCTACGTGCTCTTCATCAGAGACTTCCTCTTCGACCGGTCCTTTGTGTTCAGCTATATATTTGGAAAAGGTGTTCTCCTTATATACTAGCTTGATATTATCACTAGAATTAGTGGGGTCATAAGTTTCTCCGCTAGGCCTAAGGCCTGTGAGGGCGGCTACATCTAAGAGAGTGGGGGTCATCATACCACACTTAAACTGAAAGGTGTTGGTAGAAGACTAAAAAAAGTGCATAGCTGCTATCAGCATTTCTGGTCGATATTCAGGACCAGATCGAGAGAATTGTATCAAATCAAAGATGCCATATGTCTTCCAGAAATCCTCATACGCTTGTTCGACTCGATCAAGCCAAGGCAGGTAATCCCTATGGGCTATTGACGGGGCGGATCGAAAGAGTTTGTTGGGTTTGCTTAAACAATTAAAGTTGTAAGGCTCACTATCAAAAATCCTAGGTTCGCAAGTTTGGTAGCAGGGAAATACCTTACTCATTTTACTCGAAAGTGATGCTTGGTCTGGCAGGGGTCCACCAAAAGCGTAAACCGTTCTTTCCACTGCAAAAGGGATCATCACCTCTGATTCCCAGGTTTCTGTCTGTTCTGCGTCACCATGTGGTTCTGGAACCACCTTTTCTCCATCATTCCTGACTGTAAAGTGTTGCCACTTCCCAGCAAACGGAACTGCTTGTCCTTGCGACATCGTAAGAAATCTGAAAAGGGATGATTCTTGCGAAGGGTTTGTTAACTGGTAGAATCAGTGAGTAAAAGCTTGGATTCACGAGGAACAGTGGCAAAGTTCAGAGATACGGTGGGGTTGATGATGAAAGGAGTAACAAGTTGATATGAATATCTGAAAATAAGAAGGTTTCATCGGAGATACGAATTAGAAGAAGAAGGGTTTCGGAAGCAAAGAAGAAGAAGGGTTTCGGAAGCAAGGAAGCTGAAGGGGTTTTTCTGGGGTTCTCTGCGCTATTTATGGAGTTTTACTTTAAAAAGAAAAAACAATATAATAATAATCAATTGTCAAAAATCAATCAAATCAGATTCCCCTTTTGACTTCCCAGCATGACACGTGTCCCACTCTGCCTAGAAAAGTGGAATTAATGATGGGTAGTGGGAGATCGAGGCGACGGTTACACAGTGAACGTGCGATCATGACGCCATTTCAGGAAAACTGGTAGGAAGAGAGAAAAAATGTCAACTTCTCATCATCCTTCGATCTCGAATCGAAGCAGACATTTTTTGGGGGCAATTTGTTAGCCCATATTTTTGATAAGCTAAAATATGCTCTAAATACGTATTAGATGTCGTCTTGAGTTTTGAAGCGTATTAAAGAGCAAGAATCTTGTCAGAGTCTGTTGAATCGAAAAGAAAGAAAGTGCTATTAGAAAGGATTCATAGGTTCAAGGAAGTATTTACAAAATACAAGGCTAAGACAAGAAAGAGGGCTTCGAACCATTGGGCAAATCGAGCTGGCGTATGGTCGAATCGAAGTCAAGGCAACAAGATTTCTGGATTTGGCGCAATTTCTGACAAAACTTCACAAAATTAGTTCGACTTCGAGCAATGTGGGTAACCGTTCTAAGGAGCAGTTATGTGCATGCAAGGTGTATGTAGCAGGACACTTGGCATTAGGATAGTATTCGACCGTTAGGGCAGTTTATTTTCGAATGTCTATATATAGCAGTTTTTTAGGCAGATTTCGGGGTCGCAAATCATTTCTACAAATCCTTATACACTCAAAGTACCCAGCGCAGAGAGAAACGAGTACGCAAGGAAAATGTATGATTGTGAACCATTTTAAGTTTCTGTAAACTTTACATTTCAAGTGCAATGCAATTTACGTTTCACTTTATAATTCCTGTCTTTTAAATGGTTCATTCGATTGAATGAACTCGTTGACCCCTTAAATTCTGCATTTTACCTTTCTCTTGGCAATTTACTTCCAGCATTTCGTTTCTTTCAAAGAACTTTACTTTCTGCAAATCTCAAACCAATGAATGTTTGTTGCAAGGATGAACATTAAAGGTTTTACATTTAAATGCAAACACACAAATGGCATGCTCCTGAGATTCACTAGTCGATCTCGCAAGCAACTCGATTAGACTAGCGATTGTTTACCAAATTTCAGCGTAAACAACTGGTCCCTGCCTCTTCCCCTCAATCTCTCTTTCCCTAATCCCTTTCTCGACATCTAAGTGAATGGTGAGTGTGGAATGAAAAAAATGAATCTATTGACTTTGACAAACTTATGAGAATAAGAATTATGGTCACTTTGGAGAATGACTCTTGATGATAAATATTTGTGTTTTAATTTAAAATTTATAAATATATATTAATTCTATTTTATAAAATAAAATATTTATTTTAGATTTTCTTAAGATTTTGTTTTAATGAGTCAACAATTTGTTAAGGTTGTTTTGATACCTCTAAGTTATTATCTAACGGTTATATTTTCCAACGGTCATATTATTCTGTTGTTGCATAAATGCTTATATATATCTTCCTCTCTAGGGAGAGAATACCGACAAAACTACAGGTTCGGGGATCCTTTCGCTACACACGATCGGAACCAACGGGTTGTCGTATCTTGGGAGAGGAGCGCAATCAGAATTTCTTACCCATGCAGTGGGGGCGTTTTCTCTCTAAGGATAGCGTTTACGCGCTTCAACCCAGACTATATCTTTCTTCCCCCCTTTTTTTCTTGTGCTTATTGTATGTTATAATGCATTATTCATGTGTTGTCAATTAAATTTATTTTGCTACTATTATTTTGTTATTTAATTCAAGACTGTGCATCTTCTTCGTATATTATTTTCCTTCATTTTTATTTTATTTTTCTAACATCTCCTAGCAACTGTGACACCCTCTACTCCACATATATATGTATTAATAATAAAAGGAATAAGAATAGGAATAAGAATGCATAATTAATTAAAAGTTTTTTTAAACACATTTAAATAAAAACATTTCAAAAGGATAAAAAAACTCACATTCACTCTTCTAACATCATAATGGGATGTGTCCAAATAAATAATAAAATCATCTTGGCTCAAAACAAGGTCGTCCAAGACTTCATGTAATTAATATAGAAACCTATACTCCAATGTCAATCATCTGCTCTCACGAACATTAAGTTCGAGATCATCATAGGATCCAAATACAAACAACACACACAGAATAAGTTAACACATTCTTAACTAATGAAGATAAACGGGGCAACACAGATATACATATCATATAAACGAAATACAACTTACTTAAACACAACTCCTGTTATTCCACCACTTGTCATGTAACATCACATCTCAACACAACATGTCTCATTCATTTTTACATCATTCACGTACTCAAGGATCAAACACTATCACTCAACCAATCTATATCAGTCAATACACAAGTGTTATACAACAAATATACTAAGATTTAATCATATATACAATGTGGTACCATGTCAGTGAAAAACCATGTTAAATGCCTAGGAGTACATGACAAGACAAATCACACACTGGTAAGTCAGGTCACTCTTATTAGGTAAAATCATAGGGATCACCAATCAGGGTCACGCTGTTTTGTGAGAATGCTCCAACCATGTGGGATTGACACATGCGTAAAGGAGCACTCAAACCGGGTGCATTTATCCTCAAGGCCTAACCTAGACTCCGAAGGGTCTGTTGGGACCTCTTTTTCCTGATTCAAGTCTAGTCCAAAAAACATTTTAGCATACAAACTCTATTTATGAATTGCATAAAACACGCGACTCCTCAACTGTTCTCAAAATAATTTTTTATCTCGTCGGGCTTGTGATTAAACTCGTTGGGTCCCTGCAGCGGTTCCCATCACAATACTCGTCGCACATTAACTTTTCATCCTTAAAGGGTCTTATAGTCGTGTGATTATATGATTCATAGCTCACAACTCAATGAACACAACATCTCAATGCACATATATATTACAAGTCAATACATACTCAATTTATCACATACACTCGGTCTCAATCACAATGGTAAAATACCAAAGTAGCATGTTATCACACCTCATGAATCATATACACTTTACCTATAAACTATGCAATACACACAACTACTCAATTGTTTTCAAAATCATTTTAACACGCCACACCTCAAAGTGATTCAACTCGTCGGGTTCCCACAACGGATCCCATCACAATACTCGTCGCGCAAAAACTCGTTGCCCTTATAGGGTATTAAAATTGTGTGATTGCATAGTTCATAACTCACAACTTAATACATACAATATCTCAATACACATGTATCTCACCATTAATCACAGGTTCAATTTGTCACTTACTCACAATTTGAATCACCATTTCATAATCTCAATATAACAATTAATACAAAAATGTTTCTCACAACATGGGGAGTAAAACCCCTCAAACAATTACACACAATCATATTAAAATCAATGAATCAAAATCATAGGTCAAAAACACGAAAACACCAAGAGCACTCAATTTTATCAACCAATTCACATCAGGACATCAATTGATCTGTCAAACACAACAATACCGTATTTATAATCATAAAGGAAAATTATAATTCAATAAACATCCCAAAATAAATCTCAATTTAATCCTCTAAGGATCTCTACGCATGTTTGTGGCTATCCAATGGTTAACGAGTCCAGGATCGTAGTTTTTATGGAACAGGTTTGGGTATATGTGGGAAAAAGAAAGCTATAATGTGAAGGACATTGCTCAAAGAGGGATTTGGGAGAGGAAGAAGGGAAAACGGAATTGAGATGAAGAGAAAGTGTATAGACGTATTGTCAGTCTAAAAACTGACCTAACATGTATTTATTTATAGCTAGGGTGCTTTTTGCCTATTATTTGCTCTATTTTTATTATTTTATAAACAAGAACTCTTTTTTATTTCCTTTCAAATGAATAAATAGAAAATCCTTTTTATTTTCCTTCAAACCATTATTTTAATTAATAAAGTTATTTCTCCTTATCTATTTAATTATAAAAACCTCATCATTTTTCTAAAACTATTTATTTTTAAATAAAAAAATCTTTTTTAATTTATTTTACGAAAAATGAGGTGTTACAGCAATACTCAAATCCCTACCAAACCAAGTGTATCACAAGCCAACACCATAAGTCTAGACATTTCACAATGAAATAGTTACACTTGTAGCACGTTGTCTCGGGCTTGAGTTTGAGGCAAGGGTTGTCTATGTGTGCTGCTAAGGGTGACAAAATCGGCTAGTATGAACCAATCCATATTCTATATGACCCTCTTTTTTTGAATTCTAGCCAAGCCTGGAAGCCCATTGGATCAGCCCATATTGGCTCATTTTACTTTTTTATTTTGTCTAAATGTATACAAATTCAAAAGTAAAAAAAAATACAAAAATATCGAGCCAAAATAAGTGTGGTTGAATTCAAGCCTATATTTCTTAAGTCCAGCCTAGCCTGGCGAACCTATAGGGCCAATCCAAATAGAACCATTTCTTTTTGGACCAACATTTTTGCAATCCAGCTTGGCCTAGCCCGGCCCGACGGCCCCACAAGACGATCTGACTGGCTCGGTCCATTTTATTGACATTGTACCTTGGCGAAAATCTTGTTGTTAAACAAATCGGTAAGAGAAGGACTACAAGTTACAAAAGGGCGAAGAAAGAAGTTAATTGACTTTTCTTTGATGGTGAAAACAATTAAAAAGGACATGTGGAAAGTAGTGGCCATGGGGTTGAGGTCCTAGTCTTGGACATGGTTCTGGTTGATCATGTGAGAACTGGCAATGAGTAATTGTCATTTAGGTGTGGTTGCATGCACAGGAGTTGAACATTAATTTAATAATAAGCATGTTAATTAATCGATTGTACTGAATTCCTGGTGTGAGAAGAGAAGTGGACATGACATGTCGCGTGTAATTGGGTCCAAGAGTTGTTGAGGTAATGGAGGAGGTCAAGGATGATGGGACAAGAACCTTGAAGTGTTGAATTCAAATTCAAATTGATGGAGTAAAAGGTATGATAAGGAATGTGTTTTGTAGATAATGACAATTTTGGGAGCTTGGGGAAGAGGATAAAGGGTGATAATGAGGGTTTGAGTTTGAGTTTGAAGGGAGTGAACAAGAGTGCAGTAGTATTTGCAGTCTAGTTATCAACATTACTTTTCTTTTTTCTTTTCCTTTTGGAGAACTCATGAAATTTTTTCTAGCGGCCAGCCTACCTCAACGAGAACCAACAACACCTCCTCCCTATTCCTATCCCAATCCTCTAATTCATTGTTGCCTCCCCTTCCCCACCTCCACTGGTATGTTCTCCTCTGGTTCCTCGGTCATGGCCAATGCAAAAAGAGGGGCGTGGGAGATTGAAGAGGTGTGAAAAGGGAAGCATAATAGGAAGTGAAGATGTTGGAAGAAGAATATCTTGGGCGACGAGATGAGACAGTGAAGGAGTATAGTGGGAGAGAAGAGTGGCCGCAATAGTTAATTTGGGTGGGAAGAGACAAAGAGTGCATAGAGAAGTTGGAGAAGGACAACCATTGACGTTGCAGGGGTTCACATTCACTAAGATATTGAGGGAGAGTAGTTGGGGAAGAGAGGTTGAGGGGAAGCGGTTAGGGTTAATAATGTTTGATTAAAGTTTTTAATAATTAATGCTTTTAATAAATTTGTAATTAACTTAATAATACTACTAATCAAAATTATTAGTTAATAATTTAGTTGATGAATCAAAATTTTCTAATTGCTATTTAGCCTTGATAATTACTATACACAGAGGGATTATATATTTTATTAATGAAAGGCTCAACAAATACGCATCAAGATAAAATGATTAATCCCAAATATGTTGGTACGAACAAACTATATATCCATTCCGTGCCACTAGTTGGAATTTTATTAAAAATAAGAAAAAAAATAAACCCATGAGTGGCACAACCCAAACCCATGACATGACAAACATAAAGAAAAATGATAATTGGGATATATAGGATGACTGATTAATTCTAACCCAGTAGTTATAGGAAAAAATAACTAAGTTGATTTGTTCCCCAAATTGTTAAAAAGAGGAAAACTAAATATAGAAATAATTCTAAATTAAATCAGCTAGAAATGAAAATAAGGAAAAAATAAATATCTCATGGTATAACGTTATTAATAAGTGGAAGCAGTAAATTCATCTGTAGAGTCTACACATAACTCTTTGGAAGATGTTTTGCCATCAAAATTTTTTCTTTCCACATAGAATGCTGGTCTTCGGGGTAAGGTAACTGGTGCACTTTCATTTGTTAACATTGATATGACATTAGACATTGTAGGTCGATCATTTGCATAGTGTTCTACGCATAAGAGACCAACATGGATGCATCTTTTCACTTCATCAGGATCAAAAGAGTCATTTAGTGATGGGTCCAATAACTGTAGAGACTCACCTTGATTCCATAATTCCCATGCCTATTCAAAATTTAGTGAAATTAGGCAAAGGGAATAGTATATGGATAAAAAAGATAAAGACACAGGGAATAGTATTAAGAGAAAAGCAGTCTATGATATTAGTTTCACATACATGTCCAATTAGGTTTAAAAGGTGGTCAACATCATAGAAGCTAGTGTTTTTTCTCCCACTGACAATTTCAAGTAGCAACACTCCAAAGCTATAGACATCAGATTTTGTCGAGAAAGTTCCTTCCATGGCATATTCAGGAGACATGTACCCACTGCAGGTATAATTGATTCATAACTTGACTAAACAAATATTGTTCAACTAAACTTAGAACAAAGAGTTTTGGAAGCTTACTATGTCCCAACAATCCTACTAGTAGTTCCTGTGGACTCTTGTTGCATAAACATTCTTGCCAATCCAAAATCAGAAATTTTTGGGTTCATATTCTCATCAAGTAGTATGTTACTAGCTTTCAAGTCTCTGTGAATGATTTTTAGTCTTGAGTACTTATGAAGATAGAGTATTCCTTGAGAAATCCCTTCTATTATGTTGAAGCGCTTCTTCCAGTCTAGTAACATGCTTCTAGTGCAATCTTGTCAATTAAAACAAGGCAGTATGTGTTAGAATATATACTATACAAGAGTAATACACTGCAAGACATACATAGTTATGCTTAAGATAGGAAAGCATAAGTAAAGGATTAAAGGAATCATCCGTAACAATTATTGAAAAATTCAGTCAGAAAACTTGAAATTTCCTCCATAAGAGCATCGATTGCTATATTATAATTAAAAAGATTGTCTTAATTTCTCTTTCATAACATCAACCACTTAAATGAACTCCAACTTATTTCTCACCGAACAGATAGAAATCCAAGCTTTTGTTTGGCATATACTCGTAAATTAGAATTCTCTCTTCTTCATGAATGCAGAATCCAAGTAGCTGTACAAGATTCGTGTGCTGAAGTTCAGATATAAGCATTAGTTCATTTTTGAATTCCACAATTCCTTGTGTAGATGTTTTTGAAAGTCTTTTGATGGCAACTTCTTGCCCAGTTGGTAGGATTCCCTAAAATGATGAAACAAAAAAGATTATTAGTCCTCTAAAAGAAGCTTGTTACAACACAAAGTGAATGGTTTCATGTCACCTTATAAACAGGCCCAAAGCCTCCTTGTCCTAACTTGTTTTCAGTTGAAAAATCATCGGTTGCTGACAGTACTGATGTATAGTTTAATACTTTTAGATCCTGTCTCTTCTTGAACTCATCTTCAAGATCTTTGACATCATAGAATCTATTTGCAGTTGCTAAATCTGTCATCTTATTAGTCTTCATTCCTTTTCTTCTTTCCTCTGTTTAGATGTAGTTATTAATGATAAAGATTGGGAATCAAGGGGTTACGCTCCAAAAAGTATCTAGAACAATGTTTATTTCAAATACAAAGCTAACCTTTAAACAAAAGTTTTCTATTCTTCAAGGCCAGAAACAGAACGAAAGCGCTGATTACAACTAGAGTTGCTACTATTAGAATAGTTATCCATATCCACTTTTTTGTACCTGCATGCACCATTTATAACTTACAAGCAACGAGTTCTGTATATGTGATTCCTGATCTATCGCTTATTATATTTAGCAACTTTTTGTGTTACTATTAAAGAAGTTATGAAACAGATTAAAATGGTAAATAGGAAGTTGTGAAATTATAGTAGACTTACCTTTGCGATCGGTGTTCTTTACCAATAAGCGAAACTTCATGCCGCCACTTGCTAAATTAGTACCTTTGGTTGAATTCCAATGATAGAATGTACAGCCAGTTTCATTATTACCATCATAATCACTGTATGCAATACAACTGCAATTTTTCCAGCAAATATCCTGACAATCACTTGGGCCATAACTCGAGTTTGCTAGATAGCTTTCCATGTTTGTACTGGGGTAACCTAACCTGTCCTCAAATGCATCGCCACGATGCCTGCAGATGGGTATCTCGTCCCACTTTTGGCACCCTCCATCTGTGTTGTATCCATAACACATATCGGCCCTCGCAACGTCATCGCCTCCATTCCGATTTATCAGCTGCCCAGTTTCTAATAGCACCCATCTTGTAAGCTCTTCATTTGAAGTTGTAATTGTGAAGTAACTTTCGTTTTCGTTTGATACAATCCTGTAGTGTGTGTTGTGCATGAATCCCTCTTTGTTTCTCAGTTCTCCACTTGTCCAGCACAATTGTTCTCGTCGCTTGATGATCAATTCTCTTGTTCTGGGTTGCCATTCAAGACTGAAAGCTCCAAGATTTGGGATTTCAGAAGTTAGCCATGAAACTAGTGACCAATTATGACTAGTTTTGTAACTGACTCCTAACTTCATCCCGGGGAGCAAATTATCAGTAGGATAATCAAAACTTTGCCACAGCACACTCTTTGTTCCATTGGGGTGAAGCTGTTGCAGCACAAAGTTGCCTGTATCTAAGAGTGTGGCCATAGTGTTGTTGGCTGGTTGAGGTGAAAAGTAAAGAATGATGGGTAATTCCCTGTGTTTTGATTCTATTTTCAGTACACCAGAGTGATCTAGCAACAGAACTGCGGATTCCGCGTCAACAGGTTCATTTCTATTAGCAAACCACACACTCCAACTATCTCCTCTTTTCCTAACTATTTGCAAGTAACAGTCTCCAGTTGATGAAGAAAAACTAATGCAATATATACCGTTTTCTGAACAAATATTGGTTTTGGAATTTAGTTTTTCTCCGGGCTTCAAACTGTGCTTTGCAGAAATAACGTGGCTACAAGTAGTCCACCACAACCACAAGTATACAAAAACTAGCAGGAATTGAGTTTTACAGCTGACCATCTTCAAGTACTGAAAGTTAGACTGCAAGATGTTTCTTCGTTGTGATTAGGGATGATAGTTTATCAATTTGGAATAATCTGTGGTTCGCATTACTTTCAACTTCATGTACATTCGGTACCTTAGAATTATCTTTATGTAGGGTAACATGGTATTTGAGTTTTTTTCTTTTTCTTTCAAGAATTTGATTGATCCTTTGTGGGGTATTTTTTGTCTAATTCCTATTCCCCAGCTTCCTGCGGGGACCTACGGGGACCCCGTTTTACATCAAAAAATGTCAAAAATTATAAAAAATATAATTTTTTTGTTTTATTTCAATTTTTCAACAATAATAAATTTAAAGTTTAATTCTAAGTTTAAAACATGACTAAAAATATCAACATAAATCAATAATAATAGTAATAAAATCACACAAGTATAAAAGCATCCAAGAAATATTCAAGTACACATTAATGTTACAGTATTACACAATAAAAATAATAAAACTAGCATAACATTACAAGTCTTCATACAATAAATTAACATTATCATACTGAATCAAGTCTTCATACTTTCATCCAAGTGCAATGAAACATCGTCAACATCAAATCTACACAATGAAACATGTAAATATGTGTTTAGAAAATATAAAAAAATCATGAATTAATATAATAAAATTGTCATACCGTTAGTGTTGTTGTGTCTGTATCGTCAACTATTGAGCAAAATTTCATCTTTGATTTTAAGGAATCTAATGACACAATTATACAATCATTAAAATAAATTAATTGCTTACACAATGAAACACGTTTGTGTCTTTGTAACTTGTGAGATATTACTTACATATATGATAATTTTATTTTGTATTTTTTTTACTAGTAAAATATTATATTAACCCTTATATTTATGTTATACATATTATAAGTTATGAGGGTATATAATGTAGATGCAATTGCCTTTGGTGTTTTGATGATGATCATGATGATATGATGCAATTGATGCAAATGGGCTTTTCAAGATTAAATTCAAGACAATACTTCAAGATTACAAGTCACAACATCAAGATGATCACTAGTATATTAGGAAGGGAATTCCTAATTGAATTAGCAAAAGGTTTGGTCAAGTAATTTAAATTAAAAAGTGTTTTTCAAAGGATTTACTCTCTGGTAATCGATTACCAGAGGATGTAATCAATTACCAGTGGCCAAATACGTTTTACAACAGCTACTAAAATTTGAATTTAAATTTTAGACTGTGTAATCGATTACACAATTTTGGTAATCGATTACCAGCAGTTAATAAACGTTTTAAATCAAATTTTAAAAGCTGTAATCGATTACACAATTCCTGTAATCGATTACCAGACAGGATTTTCAGAAAAATAATTCTAAGAGTCACAACTTTTCAAAGGCTTTATTCATGACCACCAATGGTCTATATATATGTGACTTAAACACGAATTTGCTCAGAGTTTTTCACAACAACAAGTGTTTATCCTCTCAAAGAGCAAAATCATTTTATCCTCTTAAGAATTCCTTGGCCAATTCAATTGCAATTCATTAAGGAATTATTTGAGTGCTCAATCTGTAAAATCCATCTCTTTCTAGAGAGATTTATTCTTCTTCTTCTCCTCATTCTCTAAGGGATTAAGAGACCGTGAGTCTCTTGTTGTAATGGAATTCTAAACACAAAGGAAGGATTGTCCTTGTGTGTTTAGAACTTGTAAAAGGAATTTACAAGATAGTGGAACTCTCAAGCGGGTTGCTTGGGGACTGGACGTAAGCACAAGGGTGTGGCCGAACCAGTATAAATATGAGTTTGCACTTTCTCTTCCCTTAATCTCCTTTATTTATTATTGCTTTATATTCATATTCAAATTGTTTTATTTGAATCAATATTTAAGAAGATTGTCATTAAGGGAATTCATAACTTGAATAAAAAGTGAAATAGATTTTTAATTAGGGAAGTAGTTTGGAATATCTTAATTCAACCCCCCTTCTTAAGATATCTGAGACCACTTGTCTAACATATAAGTAAAATTTTATATACGTGAAGATACGGGGACCTACGGGGCGGGGAGCATAGTCCCCCTCCCCATCCCCGAATTAGCTGCGGGGGATTTTTCATCCCCATCCCCGTCCCTGCGGGAAAATTTTTCTCCGATCGTAGGGTCCTGAATGAGGCAGTCCACATGGAAATCTCCGAGTTGCGAGGAGAATTACCATGCCTACTTTTACCGCTTAGCATGCATTCAACCTGTTCTTAGTTTTATGATTTGTGATTAGCGTGCATTCAACGAAAAATCAAGATTATGAGTTGCACTTGGCACGCATTACATTTAGCGCAAGCGCTCAAACACCACAACTACAAAACACAAATTTTTATATTTCTCAACATTTACAACATATAAATCACTCCCAACAACCTAGAACATCATCATATATGTATATAAATTTTTACTAATTAATCATTGAAAAAAACACAAAATAAGAACAAAATAATAACATCTGATATAAGTGCAATAAAAAAATGTGCAACGCCATATTAAATATTTCTTTTAATGGAATTTTAAAGTACCTTCATGCCTCACATACCGTTGGGTCTGTCCATTTGTGATGCATCATTTTAACCCAATAAAATATACAAAATTAATATAGATAGGGTTTCCTAAAATCATAATAGTTCATATAATAATATGAATTTTGTAAACAAAATATATTCAAGTATTTTCTGAAAGAAATTACATTAATAAGTAAAAGTTTATCAAACCCAAAAGTTCCAACACTTGAAAACCCGAATTCTTAAAGGGGGGCCTGGGTTCTTGATATTACCGATTTCAAATAAGGAACAAAAGAGCTCGACCCCACTCATCACAACTGACAAGTTACCTACTAATTAATAAGTGTACAATTTATTCAAGATGGATTTAAGCTGATTCAAATTAAATAATAATGATGAAATAGAAATATCGGAAGCTAGATGGTACTCCACAACGTAAGTAATGGTTATTTCATGAAATTATACTAGCAGATAAAACACCACACATACCACGTGAGAAATTGATCAGAAATGACAAGCATCTAAATGTTGTAATTGAACTTTAGGGGTCGCTTTACGATAAAACTCACATAGATGCGTCATTTTAAAAATCAAACCGAGGATTGAATGGATGAGAGTATTAGTTCAAAATTTAATGGCTCAATTGTAATTGAATTATGGACCGGTTTTATATTTTTTAATATTATATAATATTTTAAGTAATAATATAATATATAATTAAAAAATTAGTAGAAATGATTAAATTATATGTTTTATAAGATAAAAATTAATAATAGTTAAGAAAATAGTTAATACTGATGTGAAATATTTAAGAATGTATTTTTTATCTTAAAAATATTTTAGATTAAAGAAAAGGGCCAATGGCAACAAAATTGAGTTTTAACGTATCCGAAGCTTACTTTAAAATCATTATATATATTTTCCTTACCCCAATGATTGAAAGCGTGAACCCTTTTCTAGCAAATGCACTCTTATTCTCTTTACACAACTCCAAGTAAACAATTTCAAGCACATATAGAGATATTTGATCATCCGTAAACCCAACACTACTAAAAAATGTTTTTTAAAGTCGGTTGTTAAAAAACCGTCGTCATTTAGGGCAGTGACAATTTTTATAAATACTGTCAACATTTCAAATATGGTTTTTGCGAAATCGTCTTTGAAACCTCAAAACGAGGAGGTTTTTTTTAGGAAAAAACGAGGAGTTTTGCTTCACTCTATTTACACCACATGACCTTTCCTTTTCACCCTGTCGTTGGTGCCCTCTACCAGTTCCTCCCCCCCCCCCCCCCACCCCACCTCGTGTGCTAGCTCTCCGTCACCCATTATCCGTGGTGGCCTCCCTCACCCACTCTTCTGTCCTGTTACTTTCACCATAAAACCCACTCAGAGATTCACACTCCCAGTCCCAACCCTACTCTCACACACACTGCAACGAGAACCAAAGAAAAAAAAGAGCTTCTTCCATTTTTCGAAATCAAAGCATAAGGGTTAGGGTTTTTTCTGATCTTAGAAATTTGTGACCCAATGGCGGAGGAACCAAAGAGGACTGTCACCACTGGTGTCCTCCCCTTTGGGTATTTTCCACATTTTTCACCAAAACATCGAATAATCTTTCGTCTTACGCGCTAACTAGTGTTGAACAAGTCAATTCGGCTAGCGAGAATCAAAATGTCACCGAATGATAGTCCCCAGACAAAATTAGGGTCTGATAGTTGCCCTTCTTTACTTACCTTTCATTGAAAATGAAAAGGTAAGTAAAGATAAGCACACTAATTTCATCCGAGCGATCTTGCTATCCGACCAGCAACTGGCGAAAACCCAAGAAGTGAAACCTATAAAAATAATAAACGGATGAAGCATCAAAAGACGTCGTGGTCTTGCACAACAAAGTAGAAGACATTGAAGTCTTGAAATGTAAAGAAGACATTGAAGTCTTGACAGAAAACATTGAAGTCTTAAAATGTAAAGAAGACATTGAACTCTTGATAAAAGACATGGAAGTCTTTGAAATGTAAAGAAGATATTAAAGTCTTTGAAATGTAAAGAAGACATTGAAGTCTTGACAAAAGACATTGAAGTCTTTGAAATGTAAAGAAGACATTCAAGTCTTGATAGAAGACATTGAAGTCTTGAAATGTAAAGAAGACATTGAAGTCTTGACAGAAGACATTGAAGTCTTTGAAATGTAAAAAAGATATTCAAGTCTTAACAAAAGATATTGAAGTCTTTGAAATGTAAAGGAGACGTTGAAGTCTTGACAAAAGACATTGAAGTCTTTGAAATGTAAGGAAGACATTGAAGTCTAAACAAAAGATATTGAAGTCTGTGAAATGCAAAGAAGACATTGAAGTCTTGACATAAGACATTGAAGTGTTTGAAATGTAAAGAAGACATTGAAGTCTTGACAAAAGACATTGAAGTCTTGAAATGTAAAGAAGACATTCAAGTCTTGACAGAATACATTAAAGTCTTGAAATGTAAAGAAAACATTGAAGTCTTTGAAATGTAAAGAAGGCATTGAAGTCTTGACAAAAGACATTAAAGTCTTTGAATTGAAGTCTTTGAAATGTAAAGAAGACATTGAAGTCTTGACAAAAGACCAATGTCTTTGAAATTTAAAGAAGGAGTGAATAGATAATTTAGTCCCTGAGATTGTACCCATTTTGTATATTAGTCCCTAACTTAATATTAAATTCAAAATAGTCTCTATCTTTGCATAAGTGTTGCAAAATAGTCCTTCCGTTAAATTTTAAAGTAACGCCGTTAGTGAGGTCAATTTTAGTGCCACGTGGACTATCCAACGTGACACTGAAGGATGACGTGGCATGACACGTGGATGTGTCTCCTAAAAGATGCCACGTCATTTGATGATAAAAAACAAGTAAATAGGCAATTTAGTCCCTGACTTTGTACCCCTGTTGCATATTAGTCCCTAACTTAATGAAAAATTCAAAATAGTGCTTATCTTTTGCATAAGTGTTGCAAAATAGTCCTTAACTTAAAAGATGCCAAAAATCGTGCTTAAAGTGTCCATGCATTGCAAAGGTTGTGCCTTGCACGATTTCTGGCGGCGCAGATTCCTCCTTGGATTCCTTGTCATCTTTTTATTCCTCTAGTTTTTTCTCTTCTTCTTTCTTTTGTTCTTCATTTGCTTTTTTCTCCTCCACTTTGTTTTCCTCTGGTTTTTTCTCTTCCTATTCGAAACACACAAAAAATCAGAACCCGGAATGATACATTGATGGTAATTGAAGAAAAAAAAAGAGGAAAAAAGAATGGTTATGCAGACCTCGCCCATTGGTGTTGACGACTACAGAGATAAGGTTGTTGCTGTGGATTTTTGGTTCTTTTTATTTGTGCAAGTGTGTGTGGGATCTTTTTCGTATATATGTTTCAATTGGTTCAGAACCATCAAATTTGAAGAAGTCACTCATTCTATCATCATCAAATGACGTGGCACTAAAATTGATCTCACTAACAACGTTACTTTAAAATTTAACGGAAGGACTATTTTGTAATACTTATGCAAAAGATAGAGACTATTTTGAATTTTTCATTAAGTTAGGGACTAATATGCAACAGGAGTACAAAGTCAGGGACTAAATTGCCTATTTACTCATTTTGTTATCATCAAATGGCGTGACATCTTTTAAGAGGCACGTCCACGTGTCATGCCATGCTTTAGTGCCACATTGGATAGTCCACGTGGCACTAAAATTGACCTCACTAACGGCGTTACTTTAAAATTTAACGGAAGAACTATTTTGCAACACTTATGCAAAGATATGGACTATTTTGAATTTAATATTAAGTTAGGGACTAATATGCAAAATGGGTACAATCTCAAGGACTAAATTGCCTATTTACTCTTTAAAGAAGACATTGAAGTCTTTGAAATGTAAAGAAGACATTGAAGTCTTTGAAATCTTTCACTAAAACGTGGACACGCTTGGTAAAGAAACAAACCCCTAAACCGATCAGAACAACATAATTTTTTTTTTGAAAAAAAAAAACAATTTGACTAATGGGGAATGAAAGCATGCAGATAGAATTTCTGATAACCAAAAATGAGATTTAAGACATTAGCATTTCATTTCTTAGAGAACATTAGAAGAAACACTGGGTCCAACCGAATAGAGGAAAATCGCTCAAGGTGTATAAAGTTTCACACAGGCAAGTATTTCATCTCAATTCCAAACCACAGATATGTCATAAATTGATTTTACAAGTCATTTTCCATTATATCAAAGATAATTTGATCGAGGCCGTACCCGAATCAAATAAATATTAAAATGCAGTAACTAGGAAGTGATCCTAGGTCGTTTCCCAACGAGCAATGATAAACCAAATGTTCATAACAGATAGTAGGAAAATAGTAACGAATTCGGGGGGGGGGGGGGTTGGTTGGTTTTGTAAATTAAACAGCGAATAGATGTGAATTAGAAAATATCAGAATTAAAACACGTTGCTTCCCCTTGATTCACAAGCAAGTCTCTTATCCTAGGTTACGAGAGTTTATGCTTTATCAGTTCAACCACTTAATCCAACCCTAAATTAAATTACTAAGCGAAATTTAACATGAGGCATTCATTATGTGATTAAGCAACACATACACCAATTAATCATAAACGATCATTAAGCATGAACGTAAATTAAGCGCAAAGACAATTAATCAAGCACTAAGCATGCATGAATTAATAGCAACAAATTCAGAATAATTAGTGAAGAGGAAAAACTGATCAGAATTTAATAGTAATAATAGAACCTCAAAGAGAAGTGTGCTTGATCCTCAAGAGAAAACAACGCTGGAGACTTAGCCTTCCATTAATCAATAGAGAACGAAATTTTATTGTTAAAACGAAAAGTAACAACTGGAATTGCAAAACGAAAAAGTGTCTAAAAGAAGAAGAGAAGCCTAAAACTCAAAACGAAAGAGGAGAGAGAGGAGAGAGCCTAAACTAGAACCTTGGTGCTGTTATATAATTTTTAGCCCCAAAGCTTACAAATCTGTTCTAAGTCCAAGCCCATAAATAAAATAAAATCTAGACAAGATAAGATAAGATAAAATAAAATCTAGATGAAATAAAATCTAAATAAGATAAGATATGATCTAGATGAAATAATATCTAGATTAGATAAAATCTAGATAAGATAAGATTTGATCTAGATAAGATAATATTTGATAAAATTGTCTGCTCTCTTCAAGTTCAAGCCCAATTCTGGATTCAAGCCCAATTGCTTATAATTCTCCTGAAATTAAATTAAAAACACAAAATTAGTCCAATAGGCCCAAATGATAAAACTGCATAATTAATTTGACAATTAAGACTAATAAGTAATTAAAATGGTGCAAAAAGGGTTAAGAAATAGGAAAAAATAATGGCACATCAAAACCCCCTATACTTAGCCTTTTGCACTCCTGGGCAAAATGGAACAAAGAACAAAATCCAAGGATATCAAAGAGAGACAAATAAAAACATTTACATATTTCTCAATGAACATCAAGGAATGAAAGGAATGGGTAACATCTAACATGAAGAGATCCAAAGAGTTAAGACATTCGTGGAAATCATCCAAGCAACCCAATCATGGCAAAATAGTTAATCAGCTAAAGAATGAAAAGTGATAAAGTCTCACAAGATATACACTCTACCTCTCAAGTGTCTAGGCTACTATTTACCCTCAGAGCACCCATGAAAACCAACACCACATAAACTTAGCAAGATTCTAAAATTGACAATCAACCCATAAACACAAGCACATGAGGATCAAAAGGTCTTTTAAGGTTGTAATGGGGCCAAGGACAAGGTAGGGAAAAATATGGAATAAGTAGCTAAATCCCAAAGGAATAGAGGAGCAATGGGGAATAAGTGCATATTAATAAAAAAAATAAGAAAACCTAAAGATAAAATTTTAAACGCAAAGAGTAGAGCCAAGAGTCTCGTCATTCTTTTTCCATTTAAGATCTTATTCACTCAACTTTACTGCTTTTCTCTTATTTTTTTTCGAATTGATTCAACTTGAATTTATTTTGTTTGCATTTTTTTTGAACAGTAGCATTTGAGAACTAGCATATCATTTAGCAGCATGTCCAACATTTAACCCATATACAATGTACATCAGTATGGCCCAAAAATACATCATGAAGCATAGCCAACAAAACATGTTATCCAACAAAACCCCCCACACTTATCCCCAAAACAATTCCAAAGCTCCAAAATTCCTTAAGGTTAAGGTGAGATCATGGTTTTTCACTTAAGGCTTATAATGAGCTTCAAAACAAGGAAAGGGAAACAAAGCTCAAAAAGGCTATCAAAGGAATTAATTCAAGGTAAGTCCATTTGGCTAGAGGCTTATAAGAACAAAATTGCCTAAATCATTTCCAAATATGCATGTGAATTAGGAAGCGTCAACAAGAATCAAGCCAAGGCTATTGTGCAAGCAATCAATGGGGCAAAACACACCAAATGATTATGATGATGGATGGCTCAAATTCTCACAAAGGTGAACTTATCACTTTCAAATTGAGCTTTCAAAACTATCATGACATGTAGAGGAAAAACAAGGATTTCAAATCACAAAATGTCAATAGACTTTTATTTTCAAAACAATTACCCATTACTTGAACATATCCTATAATTCAAAGAAAAACATGCAAAGTTGTACATGCAAATAGAATTGACCTAAAATATTAAACTAGAAACCCAACAAAACTAACAAAATTAACAAATCCAACAAAACTAGCAAAACCAAAACCAAAGAACACTCCCCCCCCATACTTAAACAACACATTGTCCTCAATGTAGCACAATTAAAAGATTAAAGGCAATTAAACCATCAAATAGAATCGGACAAATGTAATAAAAGTAAAGGAGGAGATAGGAAAAGAAAAACTCCCTAAGTCATGGTGGAGGAAGAGTAGGGTGGAGTAAGGAAGTCTCTTCCACCACTACGTCCACTAAAGAAGGGTTTGTGAGAAATGGCTTAAGTCGGTGTCCATTGACCCTGAAGCTCTTGTTTGTGGAGTCGCTTTTGATCTCAACTGTACCATAAGGAAAAACATTAGTAACAACAAAAGGACCAATCCACTTAGACCTCAACTTACCACTCATGAGTCCAAGCCTAGAATTATACAATAACACTTTTTGCCCAACCATGAACTCCTTCTTAATTATCATGCTATCATGGAACTTCTTGGTCTTTTCTTTGTAGAACTTGGCATTCTCATACGCTTCTAGCCGGATCTCATCTAACTCACTCAGTTGCAACTTTCTTTCCTCACCAGCTTGATGCATAGAGAAGTTGCAGGTCTTCACTGCCCAGTATCCTTTGTGCTGAATCTTCACTGGAAGATGACATGCCTTTCCAAAGACAACCCGATAAGGAGACATTCCTATGGGTGCTTTGTAGGCAGTCCGATGTGCCCAAAGAGCATCATCAAGCCTGGTACTTCAATCTTTCCAGCTTGGCTGCACAATCTTCTCTAAAATTCTCTTGATCTCCCTGTTAGAAATTTTTGCCTGTCCATTGGTTTGGGGGTGGTATGGTGTGGATACCCTGTATACAACCCCGTACTTTTTAAGCAAGGCATGCATTGATTTCTTGCAAAAATGGGTTCCTTGATCACTAACGATTGCTTTAGGTACTCCAAACCTGCAAAACAGATTAGATCTGACAAAATCTGCAACAAGCTTAGCATCATTAGTTCTAATGGGCATGACTTCCACCCATTTTGAAACATAATCAACTGCTAGGAGAATGTAAACATAACCAAAAGAGACAGGAAAATGGCCCATGAAATCTATGCCCCAGACATCAAACACCTCATAGAATAGCATAGGTTGCTGAGGCATTTGTTGTCGCCATGTAAGTGCACTTCCTGCTCTCTGACACTGCTCACAAGTGCTACAAATCTTCCACACATCTTTAAAGATGGTGGGCCAATAAAAGCCACAGTCAAGCACTTTGCGAGCTGTCCTTTGAACTCCCAGTGCGGAAGAATGGCAAAACTGCAGGACTGAGTCAGTCTCATGATCTGGGATGCATCGTCTAATGACCTGATCACTGCACAATTTCCACAAGTAGGCGTCATCCCAAATAAAATGCTTAGCATCACTTTTAATTTTATCTTTTTGAGCTTTAGATGCCAAGGGAGGAAAAATAAAATCAACTAAATAATTGACAATGTTAGCAAACCAGGGAGTAGAAAGAGAATCATAAATACTATACAATATATATAAATGATCATCCGAGAAATCATCCCAAATGGGTGAGTCCTCATCAGACACATGTTCGATCCGACTCAAATGATCAACAACTAAATTTTGTGCTCCGCTCCTATCACGGATCTCCAAGTCAAACTCTTGGAGCCAGAGCATCCATCGGATCAACCTAGGCTTTGAATCAACCTTCTTCAACAAGTACTTTAAAGCTGCATGGTCAGTATAAACAATAATGTGAGTACCAAGCAAATAAGAACGAAATTTTTCAAGAGCAAAAACTGTGGCTAGTAGCTCTTTCTTAGTAGTAGTATAATTCGCTTGGGCAGCATCTAAAGTCCTAGAAGCATAATATATCACCCTAGGCAATTTATCAATTTTCTGAGCAAGGACAACCCCCAATGCATAATTGGATGCATCACACATAAGCTCAAAATGGACTGTCCAGTCGGGTGCCTGGATGATGGGGGTGGTAGTCAGTGCTCTTTTGAGGCAATCAAAAGCCTCTTTGCATTTATCATTAAAGTCAAACTCCATCTCCTTTTGCAACAAGTTGGATAGTGGAAGGGCTACTTTGCTAAAATCTCTTATAAAGCGCCTGTAGAATCCTGCATGACCAAGAAAAGATCGCACCTCTCGCACGCAAGAGAGGTAAGGCAATTGTGAAATAACAGAAATTTTTGCAGGATCGACTTCAATGCCCTTTTTGGAAATAATGTGGCCTAAAACTATACCTTGCTCAACCATAAAATGACATTTTTCAAAATTTAGAACAAGGTTAGTTTTAGTGCATCTATTCAAAACCTTTTCCAAACTGTCCAAACAAATATCAAAAGAGGATCTATATACAGTGAAATCATCCATAAACACCTCTATGAAATTTTCTAAAAAATCACTAAAAATACTAATCATGCACCGCTGGAAGGTACCAGGGGCATTGCACAGGCCGAAAGGCATCCTCCTATAGGCAAAAGTGCCGAAGGGGCAGGTGAATATGGTCTTTTCCTGATCCTCAGGAGCAATAGTGATTTGCATATAACCAGAAAAACCATCAAGGAAACAATAGTGAGATTTACCTGCCAGGCGTTCAAGCATCTGGTCAATGAATGGCAGGGGAAAATGGTCCTTTTTGGTAATTCAATGCTGGTTGGATATTGTTGAAATTCTGATACCAATGACAGATGTCGTATCGGATGTCACGACATCACGCTTCAGAACATGCAGATGATGTTTGACAGTATGAACAAATTAAACAAGTAAATAACACAAGAAAATTGTTAACCCAGTTCGGTGCAACGTCACCTACATCTGGGGGCTACCAAGCCAGGGAGGAAATCCACTAAAATAGTGTTAGTTCGAAGATCTAACAGCCACTGTTTACAACCTTCTCACCTAACCACTACCCGTGCAACCTCTACCTAAGAGCCACTCTTAGATATGAGAACCCCTCTCACTCCCTCTCAATCACTCTCCCGTGTTTACAAATAAATCAAAGACACACCAGAGATTGCTCTCTGAACAAAAGAGATCAACTCTACACACTCAGGTCCAACACTTGATGTTAGGGTAACATCAAGGTGGCTCACAAAACACTCAAGTCCCAAAACTCACAAAATAACTCTTCAATCCCGGACTTGGTAGAAAACTCGTGCAGCCTTCATGTTTATATAGCAGTGTGCGTATCTGGGCTGCAACAACTTGCGCTGGATAAGATCTATCATTCTCCTGAAAAATCTGCACTTAAAGATCTAAAAGATAAAGTTTGATCTTTTAGTTTTTATCTTTAATCTCTAATCCCTGAACGAACTATTCAAGTTTGTAATTCGAACTTTAATTATCTTTTAATTCGTTCCTAAAGATAGATCGTCTAATCTGTTGCTAACTGCACAATAATCTGTTAAAGATATAACAGATTTATGTGTCCAGTATTTTCGGGCAGGATGTCCTGGACATTGTATCCGACATCGTGGATCCTGCAGCTTCAATTCTTCATTTGACATTTTATCTTGCCTTGTGCATTGTGGAGCCCAATCTGATTCCTTGACATAACGTTGGACATCATGTGCAGCAACTCCAGCTTTCCTTCATTGTCTAAGTGCTTATGTTTTAACAAAATTTTAGCCAATCTTTTAAAACTCAGTAGAGCTAAGCACTAACAATCTCCCCCTTTGGCAAATTTTGTCTAAAACATACTTAGACACTTCCTGAGCAGGTACGAGCAGTTATGCAAGTGGGATCAGCAACTTTCATTATCAGAGTAATCAAGCACAGCGGTATCTGTAGTGGCGACAACAAAATTCTGCAAGTTGCAAGTCGTTTCCAGGATGTCACGACATCTCACGTGACATCAGCTTTCTGCTCCCCCTGTCTCCATGCTCCTACTGCTGTGAAGCAGTTCACTGCGGCAGCTTCTATCAGCTACTAGTTTTAGTAGCTTACAACAATCATCATCAGCAGCAGTAGTATAAATACTACTCCATCATATAACTACTACTCCCCCTCAAAGTCATAAATCATGCATAATATAATATCCTACTACTCACTGCTGCTCAACATCATACATCATATATACTACTCCCCCTTTTTAGACAGAATTTGGCAAAAGTAGAATGCATGAAATTAATGTGCAAATATTACAGACCAATAACTAGTAAAAGTAAAAGCAAAAATAAAGTTCTGATGGTCATGGGGTGGCTTCAGAATCATCATCATCTGATTCTGTATCCTCTGCTGCATCTTCCTCTTCCTCAGCTGCTTCTTCTTCTTCCTCAGCTGCTTCTTCTTCTTCCTCAGCTGCTTCACCATCATCAATGCCACTGTCTGAGAGTCTTTTGATCAGGCGTTCCAGCTCCATTTTCTTCTCTGTGGTGGCTTTGATGGTTGCTTCCAGCACCTTGCATGTGTCCTTGAGTTCAGCAATCAAAGCATCCTTGGACACAGCACCTGAAGCAGCAGCTTTCCCTGATGTCGAGACAATGTCTGGGACATGTGTCCCCTCAAACAGTTTGTAATGCAAGGATAGAGCAGATTCTCTCTTCTTCACAGAGTCAGTGTAGTTTAAAATATTGGGATGTTGACTCAACATAATGCCACACAATACAGTTGGGAAGGCAATGGGTAATTTGACAGCAAAGGATTCTGAATGCTTAACAGTTTGATCAAAAATATAGTTTCCAAAATTAAATTTGGACTTGGTTCCAACAGCATACAGAAATTTACCCAAACCTGTGGCAACAGTGGAAGTATGATTGGTGGGTACCCAGTTTGCAGCGCCAATCCTGTGCAGGATTGCATACTTCACACTTAGCTTCCCTACAGAAAGCTTCCCTTTCTTTGGCCAATGCTGGACTTGTTTGGCAGTGATTTCCTTGGCAATTTGATGCTCAGAAACAGCAATATCCACCACTCCTTCAGTTGGTCTGCCCAGGTATTTGTTGATTACAGCAGGGGAGAATCTAACACATTTTCCTCTGACAAACACTTTCTGATACTCATCACTCTTTCTGTTTGTTATGTCAGAGGGAATGTTGACAATGAATTCCCTGACTAGACTTTCATAGCAATCTCCCAACTTGGTGACAGTTTTCAGCAGTCCAGCAGCCTTGATGAGGTCCATGATCTCCTTGCAATCCAAGGCATCTCTTCCCAGTTCTCTTTCTAAGGCAAGTCTGCGTTGATATACAAATTTCCACCTTTCAACATTGCCAATGGAGTGGAATGAGATGTTGTCCAATGGTGCATCAGGGACATTTCCAGGCACCTTTTTCCCTGATTTCTTGGCCCTCTTGATGTCGGGAACATCTAGTTCGACATCATCATCAGAGTCAGATGAGGAAATTTCTTTCCTCTTCTTGGAAGGGATTGCAACTTTGCTCCATCTGGATGTGGTAGGAGTGATTGGAGTGCTCTTCTTCTGTGCCATAGTTTTGATTCGTCCAGACCTAGTAATGGGGGTTTTTCCCTTTCTGCTTTGTAATCTTTCTGCAATGCCAGGTGCCAACTTGTTGGCAATGGGTTCCTCATCAGATTCTACTTCTTCTAGGTCAATGAGGTCACCTGGAGCAGGTTCTGGTGCCCTTGGTGCAGGGGTCTCCTCTGTGGCTTGATCCTCTTCCTCTGTTGATTCCTCTTTACTGGATGAAGAGAGGACTTCAGCATTTGGGGTGGAAGATGTTGGAACATCTTTATCAGCATCAGGGACAGAAACATTTGGGGTGGAAGATGTTGGAACATCTTTATCAGCATCAGGGACAGAAGCATTTTTCAAAATGCTACTCACAATACTGCGGATCTTCTTATCCATCTCCGTGTCTACTTCCCTAGGATTTGTTGCAAGGCTAGGGTTTTCAGAAGTCTTCACTCCCTGTTGTCTTTTGGGGACCAGTTTTTCAGGAACAGGGGCTGGACCAGGAATCATTTGTATGGGTTGGATATTGAATTCAAGTCGTTCCTGGTTTGATGGTGCTTTGGTGGATGAAGGAGATGATGGTACAGAGGGTGAACCAGGAGCTGAAGTTTCTTTTGGTGCGGTAGCCATGGAGAAGCAGAGCCTTTGGAGTGGTTTCGTAAATCTCTGAGAGCTGTTGGGGAATGCTGATGAAACCGAGATTACCACGTAAATATGAGTTTGAATGAGGAATGTAGAGGGACGTGTGAAGCAACGGTCGAATTTGTTTTGGCCCAGTAGTGAACGCGCTATTAACGTTTGAGCACGTTCAGATAAAAGTAATTGCTATAAATCCTCTAGCAGACAAATGCCCAGCTTGCCCCTCAGTTTTTCAAACTGATTTGCATCCAATGCCTTTGTGAAAATATCTGCTATTTGTTCCTCAGTGTCAACATGCTTCAGTGTGATAACTTTATCATCAACAAGATCTCTAATATAGTGATGTCTAATGTCAATGTGCTTGGTTCTGCTGTGTTGAACAGGATTTTTAGAAATATTAATAGCACTCAAGTTGTCACAGTACAATGTCATGACATCTTGTTCGACATTGTACTCCTTAAGCATCTGCTTCATCCAAACTAGTTGTGAACAGCTGCTTCCTGCTGCAATATACTCTGCTTCTGCAGTAGATAGGGACACACAGTTCTGCTTCTTGCTGAACCATGAAATAAGATTGTTGCCCAAATAGAAGCATCCACCAGAAGTGCTTTTTCTGTCATCTGCACTTCCAGCCCAATCAGCATCACAATACCCAACCAGCATTGAATCTGAACAATGACAGTACATAATCCCATAGTCACTGGTGCCATTTACATATTTCAGAATTCTCTTTACTTGATTCAAGTGACTTATCTTGGGATTGGCTTGATATCTTGCACAAACACCTACTGCAAAGGTGATGTCAGGTCTGCTTGCTGTTAAATATAGTAAGCTCCCAATCATGCTTCTGTACAGACTTTGATCAACACTGGTGCCAGCTTCATCTTTTGACAGCTTCAAGTGAGTAGGTGCAGGTGTTCTTTTATGGCTGGCATTTTCCATCCCAAACTTCTTGACAATGTTCTTTGCATACTTGCTTTGTGAGAGGAATATGGAGTCTTCCATCTGCTTCACTTGGAGTCCCAGAAAATAAGTCAGCTCTCCAACAAGACTCATCTCAAATTCAGATTGCATCTGTTGGACAAAATGTCGAAGCATCTCATTCGACATCCCTCCAAACACAATGTCATCAACATATATCTGTGCTATCATCAAGTTTTCAGCATCTTGTTTGACAAAGAGAGTCTTGTCAATTCCTCCCTTCCTATACCCTTGCTGAGTAAGGAACTCTGTTAGCCTTTCATACCAAGCTCTTGGAGCTTGCTTCAATCCATAGAGAGCCTTCTTAAGCCTGTATACATGATCTGGATGAGTTGGATCTACAAATCCCTTTGGCTGCTCCACATAGGCTTCTTCATTCAGGTATCCATTCAGAAATGCGCTCTTCACATCCATCTGGTACAACTTGAATTTGAGGATGCAAGCTACACCAAGTAACAATCTGATGGACTCAAGTCTAGCAACAGGGGCGAAAGTTTCATCAAAGTCTACACCTTCAATCTGAGTGTAGCCTTGAGCAACAAGTCTGGCCTTGTTTCTGGTTATAACACCTTCTTCATTGGTTTTGTTCTTGAAGATCCACTTGGTGCCAATCACATTAGTTCCCTCGGGTCTAGGAACTAGCTCCCAAACTTCATTCCTTTTGAATTGCTCCAATTCTTCTTGCATAGCATTGATCCAGAACTCATCAGTCAGTGCCTCTTTCACGTTCTTTGGCTCAGTTTTGGAGACAAAGCATGAATTGGAGACAATCTCAATCTCCCTTGATCTTGTAGTGACTCCTCTGTTTGGATCTCCTATAATCAGCTCCTTGGGGTGCATCTTCTGGATTCTAATGGAAGGACTCTTGTCAGGTTGATTGATGTTTGGTTCATCTGTAGCAGAATCAGAGTTTTCTGCTTTTTCTGCATTTTCTGCACTTTTAGCTGTATCTGCTACATTGTCTCCCGATGTTCTGACATCTTCTTCGACATCCTTCTTTCTTACTGGAGTTAGATCATCAACAACCACATTGATGGATTCCATCACAGTTCTGGTTCTGGAATTGAGTACTCTATATGCTCTGCTGTTTGTGGAGTATCCCAAGAATATTCCTGCATCACTCTTGGGATCCACCTTTCTCCTTTGCTCTCTATCTGCCAAAATGTAACATGGACTTCCAAAGATGTGGAAGTGCTTGACAGTTGGCTTCCTCCCTTTCCAGATTTCATACAGTGTGGTCGGAGTCCCTCTTCTAAGTGTGACTCTGTTGTGGATATAGCATGCTGTGTTCATGGCTTCAGCCCAGAGATTATAGGGAAGTTCTTTGGCATGAAGCATGACCCTAGCAGCTTCTTGCAAAGTCCTGTTTTTCCTTTCAACTATGCCATTTTGTTGTGGTGTAATGGCTGCAGAGAACTCATGAGTGATGCCTTCAGATGTGCAGAATTCAATAAACTTACTGTTTTCAAACTCTCTGCCATGGTCACTCCTAATTCTCTTGATGACACAGTCTTTTTCTCTTTGAAGTCTTAGACTCAACTCCTTGAATACTTCAAAGGTGTCTGATTTCTCTCTGATAAAGTTGACCCAGGTAAATCTGGAGAAATCATCCACAACAACATAGGCATACCTTTTTCCTCCAAGGCTTTCAACTTGCATAGGCCCCATCAAGTCCATGTGAAGTAGTTCCAGCACCCTGGAAGTGGTCTGATGTTGAAGCTTCTGGTGGGACATCTTGACTTGCTTTCCAATCTGACATTCACCACAGATTCTGCCTTCTTCTATTTTCAGATTGGGAATGCCTCTAACAGCACCTTTGTCAATGATTTTCTTCATGCCTCTTAAGTGCAGATGTCCAAATCTTTGATGCCATATTTTGACTTCATCTTCTTTGGAGGATAGACATATGGAGGAGTAACTGGTTTCTTGAGGTGTCCATAGGTAACAGTTGTCCTTTGATCTGCTGCACTTCATTAGAACTTCACTCTTCTCATTTGTCACCAAGCATTCTGACTTTGTGAAGTTTACATTGAATCCTTCATCACACAACTGACTGATGCTGATCAAGTTTGCAGTCAGTCCCTTCACCAGCAGTACTTTGTTCAGACTAGGAAGTCCATCATGGACTAGCTTTCCCATTCCAGTGATCTTTCCTTTAGAGCCATCTCCAAATGTCACATAGCTAGTGGAGCAGGGTTCAATGTTCACCAGGAATTCTTTAACTCCTGTCATGTGTCTGGAACAGCCGCTATCTAGGTACCAATCTTCCTTAGCTGATGCTCTAAGTGAAGTATGAACAACAAGACTGACAATCTTGTGTTTTGGAACCCACATCATCTTCCTTCTGCTGCTGCTACTTTGAGTTCCATGATGTGGATGGCCATGTAGATGATAGCAAAAGGGCTTTATGTGACCATACTTGCCACAGTAGTGACACCTCCACTTCTTTCTTTTGCTCCTTTTCTGCTTCGTTCCATGATGTCGAGACCGATGTTGTGACATCGTGGCTCCAGTGCTGTTTTTGGCAGGAACAAATTCTGTCATGGTTATTCTGCCAGCAGATTTATGATTAAACCCAAGTCCTCTCTGGTTTCCAACATTCTTCCCAAGCTGTAGCACCTCATCAAGCATATCTGAGCCTTTATTCAGCATCTTTATTGATTTTGTCATGTTTTCCAGTTTAGAGTTCAGAAAACCAATTTCTCCTTTAAGCTCAGAGATTTCCTCTTCATGTGCCTCCTTCTCAGCCTCCAGATTTGCAATGACCTTCTTCAGTTGTGCTTCTTGCTGAAGGATCTTCTCACTTTTGATGCATAGTTCTCTATAGGATATAGCAAGCTCATCAAAAGTGATTTCACTATCTATATCACTTGAATCTTCAGCAGATTCAAATCTCCCAGTGAGTGCATTCACATCTCTGTCAGAATCACTTTCTTGTTCACTCTCTGTATCATCAGACCGACATACAGAAAGTCCTTTCCTCTGCTTCTTGAGATGGGTGGGACATTCAGCTTTGATGTGTCCATAGCCTTCACACCCATGGCATTGAATTCCTTTGCTGTGACTGGGCTTTTCATCTGACTTTTTCTGGTATTCACTACCTTTCCTGATGTCGAAAGGGATGTTCCGGACATGTGGTTTCTGCCTCCTGTCCATTCTGTTCAGCACTTTGTTGAACTGTTTTCCAAGGAGCACAACTGCGTTAGTCAGACCTTCATCAGTATCCAGGTCATACTCATCTTCTTCTCCTTCATCATTGGACACGAACGCCAGGTTCTTGCTCTTCTTTTCAGTCCTATCCGAGAGTCCTAGCTCAAAGGTTTGAAGGGAACCAATGAGTTCATCTACTCTCATGTTGCAAATGTCTTGGGCCTCCTCTATTGCAGTGACTTTCATGTCAAATCTCTTAGGCAAAGATCTGAGGATCTTTCTCACCAGCTTTTCATCTGTCATCCTTTCTCCCAAGGCAGTGCAAGCATTGGCAATTTCAAGAATGTTCATGTGGAAGTCATGAATACACTCTTCCTCCTTCATCTTCAGATTTTCGAATTTTGTAGCCAATAGTTGCAATCTGGACATCTTCACTTTGGAGGTTCCTTCATGAGTGGTTTTCAGGATCTCCCATGCATCCTTGGCCACTGTGCATGTGTTGATCAGTCTGAAGATATTCTTGTCAACTCCATTGAATAGGGCATTCAAGGCTTTGGAGTTTCCAAGTGCCAATTCGTCTTCTTCTTTTGTCCAGTCTTCTTCTGGCTTCAATCCATCAGTGGGCTTTCCTTCTGTGTCCAGCATCTTGGGATGTTCCCAGCCTTTGATGACAGCTTTCCAGGTTCTGCTATCCAGTGATTTGAGGAAGGCCACCATCCTTGCTTTCCAGTATTCATAGTTGGTTCCATCCAGAATTGGTGGTCTGTTCACTGGTCCTCCTTCTTTCTCCATGTTCATCAGAATTTATCTCCCTAGATCTCACTCAGTGATTTAGAGTGCCCGCTCTGATACCAATTGAAATTCTGATACCAATGACAGATGTCGTACCGGATGTCACGACATCACGCTTCAGAACATGCAGATGATGTTTGACAGTATGAACAGATTAAACAAGTAAATAACACAAGAGAATTGTTAACCCAGTTCGGTGCAACGTCACCTACATCTGGGGGCTACCAAGCCAGGGAGGAAATCCACTAAAATAGTGTTAGTTCGAAGATCTAACAGCCACTGTTTACAACCTTCTCACCTAACCACTACCCGTGCAACCTCTACCTAAGAGCCACTCTTAGATATGAGAACCCCTCTCACTCCCTCTCAATCACTCTCCCGTGTTTACAAATAAATCAAAGACACACCAGAGATTGCTCTTTGAACAAAAGAGATCAACTCTACACACTCAGGTCCAACACTTGATGTTAGGGTAACATCAAGGTGGCTCACAAAACACTCAAGTCCCAAAACTCACAAAATAACTCTTCAATCCCGGACTTGGTCGAAAACTCGTGCAGCCTTCATGTTTATATAGCAGTGTGCGTATCTGGGCTGCAACAACTTGCGCTGGATAAGATCTATCATTCTCCTGAAAAATCTGCACTTAAAGATCTAAAAGATAAAGTTTGATCTTTTAGTTTTTATCTTTAATCTCTAATCCCTGAACGAACTATTCAAGTTTGTAATTCGAACTTTAATTATCTTTTAATTCGTTCCTAAAGATAGATCGTCTAATCTGTTGCTAACTGCACAATAATCTGTTAAAGATATAACAGATTTATGTGTCCAGTATTTTCGGGCAGGATGTCCTGGACATTGTATCCGACATCGTGGATCCTGCAGCTTCAATTCTTCATTTGACATTTTATCTTGCCTTGTGCATTGTGGAGCCCAATCTGATTCCTTGACATAACGTTGGACATCATGTGCAGCAACTCCAGCTTTCCTTCATTGTCTAAGTGCTTATGTTTTAACAAAATTTTAGCCAATCTTTTAAAACTCAGTAGAGCTAAGCACTAACAGTCGATGCAGAATCTCCAACTGTTTTGCACCCGAGTAGGAATCAACTCCTCCTTTTCATTTTTTATCACGGTGAGACCGGTTTTCTTCGGGACTACCTGGACGGGACTCACCCATTGGTTGTCGGAGATAGGATAAATGATTCCAGCTTACAAAAGCTTGGTTACCTCCTTCTTCACTACATCAAGAATCACCGGGTTGAGTCTTCTCTGTGGCTGTCTTACTGGTTTAGCCTCATCTTCTTAATTTATCTGATGCATACATGTGGATGGGCTAATACTAGGAATGTGTACCAGGGTCCAGCCTATAGCCTTCATATGCTTCTTGAGAACTGATAACAGCTTCTCCTCTTGCTCATCAGCAAGGGAGGCAGATATAATTACTAGAAAACTTTTGATATCATCCAAGTAAGCATATTTTAAATTTGATGGCAGAGGCTTCAATTCTGGTGTGGGCGGATGGATAGTGGTAGAAAGAGATGGTTTCTTAGCCTGTACCTCATAAAGAAAGTCAGAGGTATGTGTACTTCCTGAAACATGGTTAGTTCTATCTGACTCTAGAAACTCAATCTCAAGAGGTAAAACATCACCAGACATGTAATCAATATAAATTTCAGATTCACTCTTAGCATCAAATTCAGACATATGATCAAGTACAAATTCAGATTCAATGCATGAAGAGTGATAGACATGCAAATTAGAATGAAGATCAGTTATGTAGTCATCAACAATATGGTCAATTATTTCAGCACGAAATATAGAAAGATCTTCAGATGGGTGTTTCATAGCATCAAGAATATTAAAATGAGTAGTTATATCACCAAAATCCATAGATAGTGTGCCTGCATATACATCTATCTTAGTTCTAGCAGTTTTCATAAAAGGTATGCCTAGAATGATGGGAACTGATCCTTTAGAAAATCCCTCCTCCATATTCAAAATATAAAAATCAACAGGGAAAATCAGTTCACCAACTCTAACTAAGACATCCTTTATGAAACTAGCAGGATAGGCAACACTTCTATTAGCTAAATGAATTACCACATCAGTTGACTGCAAAGGACCAAGAGATAGAGAATTAAAAATAGACAGAGGCATAACAATAACAGAAGCTCCTAAATCTAGCATGGCATTGTCAAACTTACTGTTCCCTATAATACAAGGTATGCTGAATGTACCTGGATGTTTACATTTTTCAGGGATTTGGGGAACAGATTTACCAATCAATGCGGAGACATTTCTGCCCATACTAATTCTTTCACTTCCTTTAAGCTTCCGCTTATTAGTGCACAACTCCTTCAAGAATTTAGCATATCTTGGAATTTTCTTTATTGCATCCAGGAGAGGTATGTTTACCTCTACTTTTCTAAATGTTTCCAAGATCTCCTTCTCTGCCTCTTCCATTTTTTTTTGGAAATTGCTCTTGGAAGGAATGGAAGAGGGATATGCTGCTTCTGTAAATTAGAATTACCAGTGGAAGATTCACCTACATAGAAATTGTTAGGTAACTTACTCTTTAAATTTTTGTCATCAGCTTTTTTTGGAGTAGAGTGAAGTTGGGCAGGTTCATTTGCAGATGAGGAGGATGTTGCTGGTTGAGGTCCTTGACACTGCTTTCCTAACCTCAATGTAATGACACTCACATTTTTGGGATTCTGGACAGATTGAGAAGGTAATCTGTCAGAATTCTGGGACTGTTGTTGATTTAACTGTGTAGCCAATTGTCCTATCTGATTAGTTAAGCTCTGAATGGAGGCTTTGGTTTCTTGTTGAAACTGCATGTTTTGCATAGTCATTTGCCTCACAAGTTCTTCAAGGGAAGGTTGCGGAGGGGCCTCAACTGTTTACTGTTTCTGGGGTTGTTGCTGTTGTTGTTGTTGCTGCTAGATTGGTGGAGGAACGTATGGTCTGCTTGGGCCAACAACATTCTGGAAATAAGGCTATTGTTGTTGCTGCTATTGTGAAGGACTCAACCATCTAAGGTTGGGATGATTCCTCCACCCGGGATTGTACCTGTTGCTGGAGAGGTCATAATTGTTCTGTTGTGGCTGATTTTGCTGCTGAGGTTGAGGAGGTCTATTGTAGATGTTTGCATCATAAGCCTTAGGTTGTTCAATTGCTTCAGATTGTTGCACAGAAGGGCAAAGGTTTGTGTGGTGGTCGGCAGAGGAGCATAAACCACAGAGTCTGGCGACAGGTGCAGATTTTTTATTCATGGCCAGTTGGGTTACCAGGTTAACCAAGGCATCTAGTTTACCTTCAAGCTTCTTAGTCTAACCTAATGAAGAAGAATTCGTGGCTACTTTATGCACTCCTCTAATGACAATAGCATCACTTCTGGCACTAAATTGCTGGGAGTTTGAATCCATCTTCTCAATTAAATTTCTGGCTTCAGCAGGAATCATGTCTCCAAGGGCTCCACCACTGGCAGCATCTATCATACTTCTCTCCATGTTACTGAGTCCTTCATAAAAATATTGGAGAAGAAGCTGCTCAGAAATCTGGTGGTGAGGGCAACTGGCACATAATTTCTTGAATCTCTCCCAGTATTCATATAAGCTCTCTCCACTGAGTTGCTTAATTCCTGAAATATCTTTTCTGATGGTCGTGGTCCTAGAAGCAGAGAATTTTTTTTCTAAGAATACTCTCCTAAGGTCATCCCAGCTCGTGATGGACCTTGGAGCAAGGTAATATAGCCAGTCCTTTGCCACTCCCTCTAAAGAATGAGGAAAAGCCTTTAGAAATATGTGATCCTCTTGGACATCTGGGGGTTTCATGGTGGAGCAGACAATATGGAATTCTTTCAGATGTTTGTGTGGGTCTTCACCTGCAAGGCCATGAAACGTTGGAAGCAAATGAATTAGTCCAGTTTTAAGAACATATGGGACATCCTCATCTGGGTATTGGATGCACAAGCTTTCGTAGGTGAAATTAGGTGCAGCCATTTCCCTTAGAGTCCTCTCACGGGGTGGAGGTTGTGCCATGTTCTCAGAATGTTCAAAATCAGAATGTTCAAAATTATAATGCTCTAAATCTGGATGCTCAAAATCATCAATAACAGAATGCTTAGGATGCTCAAAAGGTACAAGATGATGGCTAACTAATTTATGAAATGTCCTATCTATCTCAAGATCAAAGGGTTGTAAGTCAGATGGATTGCCTCTAGTCATACACTATATTCAGCATGCACAACTAGTTGCCTTCTTGTGCAAGTAACAGTGTAGGTTTGAACTACAACTACCCTCAAATGATATCCAAATGACTTGAAATTTTGTGAGCAACACCCTAAAATCATGAAAAGGTGGCACAAAAGTTTTCAAACAAAAATTCAAAGTCTAACTATGGAAACTACCTAAGGAAAGTTTAGAAAAATAAAACAATAAAACTTGAAAAAAAAACTAGTAAACAGGTGATTTTGGATAGCTACAGACTTCAGCCGGCCTTTGGCCAGCTGCCACAATATGGGAAATTTTTATCTACCCCAAATACATATATAATAATAGTCATTCTGATACCCGAAGCAAAAGTTATGGCCGTTTGAAATTTTGACAAAAATCAAATTCACTACTTTTTTGGAACTTTCAAATCTGACAAAACTAAGGGCTCCAGCTATTTTTCCCACAAAATATGGATCAAAAGAACCTACCACACCAAAATTCAGCCAAAAATAACAACCCTAACTATCAAAACAAAAATCGCCTATTAAATTGTCAGCAGCAGTCACTAATTCAGTCGCTAAGGGATTTGCACTATTACTCGGTTTTCCAGATCAGCAAAAGTGATCGCTAAATCCGTCACAAAGCACTATTCATAGCAAAACACAAAAACTGAAACAGGGGAAGCGCTGAACAGAAAAACTAAAGCAAAACACCACACTAAACAAAATAACAAGACAATAAACGACACTAAACGACACTAAACAACACTAACACAACACGAAAACTTAAAACAACTAATCACAAAACACGAATCATTAGCTATTATGAACCTTTGGACACTGCTCCCTGGCAACGGCGCCAAATTTTATCGAGGCCGTACCCGAATCTAATAAACATTAAAATGCAGTAACTAGGAAGTGATCCTAGGTCGTTCGCAACGAGCAATGATAAACCAAATGTTCACAACAGATAGTAGGAAAATAGTAACGAATTCGGGGGGGGGGGTTGTTTGCTTTTGTAAATTAAATAGCGAATAGATGTGAATTAGAAAATATCAGAATTAAAACACGTTGCTTCCCCTTGATTCACAAGCAAGTCTCTTATCCTAGGTTACGAGAGTTTATCCTTTATCAGTTCAACTACTTAATCCAACCCTAAATTAAATTACTAAGCGAAATTTAACATAAGGCATTCATTATGTGATTAAGAAACACATACACCAATTAATCATAAACGATCATTAAGCATGAATGTTAATTAAGTGCAGAGACAATTAATCAAGCACTAAGCATGCATGAATTAATAGCAACAAATTCAGAGTAATTAATGAAGAGGAAAAACTGATCAGAATTTAATAGTAATAATAGAACCTCAAAGAGAAGTGTGCTTGATCCTCAAGAGAAAACAACGCTGGAGACTTAGCCTTCCATTAATCAATAGAGAACGAAATTTTATCGTTAAAACGAAAAGTAACAACTGAAATTGCAAAACGAAAAAGTGTCTAAAAGAAGAAGAGAAGCCTAAAACTCAAAACGAAAGAAGAGAGAGCCTAAACTAGAACCTTGGTGCTGTTATATAGTTTTCAGCCCCAAAGCTTACAAATATGTTTTAAGTCCAAGCCCATAAATAAAATAAAATCTAGACAAGATAAGATAAGATAAAATAAAATCTAGATGAAATAAAATCTAAATAAGATAAGATAAGATCTAGATGAAATAATATCTTGATTAGATAAAATCTAGATAAGATAAGATTTGATCTAGATAAGATAAGATTTGATAAAATTGTCTGCCCTCTTCAAGTCCAAGCCCAATTCTGGATTCAAGTCCAATTGCTTATAATTCTTCTGAAATTAAATTAAAAACACAAAATTAGTCCAATAGGCCCAAATGATAAAACTGCATAATTAATTTGACAATTAAGACTAATAAGTAATTAAAATGGTGAAAAAAGGGTTAAGAAATAGGAGAAAATAATGGCACATCAATAATCATCATGGATCAATAGGGCTTTCTAAGATCAGACTTTGTAGGAAATTGGTTTTGGTTGCTTTGGCCTTTCCCCTTCTTTTCCCTCTTCTCCTTTTTGTGTTTGGTGTGGAATAGGAGAGCAGACACAAAGATTTGGTTAGTAACTTAAATGGGCGATCATTTCACACCCCCCATGTCTTAACCAAGTTACTATTGCTCTTCTCTTTTTTTTTTCCTTTCGACAATTCTGCACATTGTTCAGACATTGTCTGGTCCAAAGGACTTGTTTTTCTTTTGTATTTTCCCTTGCTCTTCTTCTATCTTGATTGATTGATTTTTTCTCTTTCTTTTTTTCTTTCTTTTCTTTTGCTTTCTTTCTGTGCTGTTTTTGTTCTTTGTGTTTTTCTTTGCTTTTTGTTTTGACGAACGCCATTAACCAAAGATAATAGAAGCTTCACTTGGAAGACCCCCGTGCTCTCTCATCCTAGGGTAAGGTTGGAAACTTCCATCCTAGGTCAAGGTTCTGGCAAAAAGTTGATGTTTGGCTCAAAAGGCCTACAAATGGCAGAACATAATGTATATTGGGACATCTGTTTGGCTAATGGCTTAGAAAGAAGGGAGTGCCCAGATCATTTCCATGAAACACATATTATGATAATTAGAAATTCATGCAAAATCAATCATAGCACATATCCATGCAGACACTCAAATATAAGGCTTTGTGGCCATGTAAACACTAAGACTTAGGGTTTGTTTCCGCATTCAGGTCAAACCAGTGTTTCAATGATTTCTCTTTTATCAAGTCATACAAAACATCTAAGTCCATCTTGGCATTTGGGAAAGTCTTTCGTTGTTTTCACCCTCTAGGTGCACATTTCTTTTTTTTAAAAAAAAACCTTTCGTGTTTTGATCCGTGAATTTTCCAAAGAAAATTAGCGATTATTTCTTTTTAAAAGCATGTTAGTTTTTTAGAACAAGTTTGAATCCTAGGAAAAGTTATAACCCGAGACTGCACTTATCAAAGGGACAAAGGGCGCAGGAAAGAAAAGAAACCATACATAAAATCCTTTTTGTTTAGTTTTTCTTGTTTCAAACAAACCATCACAATGAAATAGCATGACAACATACTAGAAGCAATAAAATAAAGAAAAGTTCCATCACAATGAAATAACAAACAAAATACTGAAAGCGATAAATAAAATAAAGATGAGTTCACAGTTTTAAGAGATCCTGGTCAAGCGGCTCAATATCCTCAAGGGAAGAAGTCTATCACATCGGCCATGTCATCGTCTTTCTGAGCTTCACCTTCATCTCCTAGGACCTCTGTGGGCCCTGCCCCTGCCTGAAAACTGGGCTTGTCTCCAGGCCATGCAATTATGGCCTTGAATAGCTCAGGAGTAGGCCATGTATAAGGACTAGGGTCTTGGTGCTGCTGATGCAGGGTATACTGGTAAAAGCTCTCATTCAACTGCACCTGACCCCTATGGTTGGCCGCCTGCTGGTCAGCCAAATGCTGCATGTAGAGCTTCATCCTTTACATGTGAGCCGAGATGGTGGTTGCTGTAGAGGTGACAGTGGTGCGTCTGTGGCCAGCTGCTGCTGCTGCTGGTCTTGCCCCAACTGTTGTGCCTGCCTTGGCATGTAGTACTTCTTAATGAATGACCTGGGTCAGGATAACATAGACCAGCTGGCATTTTGGCAGCGGGAGATCAGAATTATGATTGCTGGCAAGGATGTTGCTGTGGAGAAGTGTTATCCAGATCTGTGTCATCAGGATATAATTCAAGAAAATGAACAAGTATGACACATGAAATTAAAGAGCAAAGTTAGAGATACTAGGCTGCCTCCTAGGAGTGCTTCTTTAACATCTTTAGTTGGATGCTGGGTGGTGATTGATCTGATCATAGGCCTAGCACCTGCCCTATGCTTTGACACAAAAAGTGTTATCATGCAAATGTGAAACAATACTACAAGATGCTTGTATTACCTTTCACTTGCCCCTAGTGCTTACCCAAGTCGGTGTGGTGTTGACCATCACCCAAAATGACTCTTTCTTCATTTTCCGATTTGAAGGGTCCCTTGATGATAAGGTGCAGATGCATGTATGTTTATGATCGAACGTTAAATGTAATAATTAAACAGGAGTTATCGCGTTCAATTTTACTTAAACGCTTATGGCACCCCTACTGAACGAGTCGAATGGCTCCGAGAATGTACATTCTTAAAGACAATAAAAATGTAAAGGACACAACACTGGAGGAAGAGATGCAAATCATTAATCCATATTTATTAATGTTGCAATTATGGTTTACAAAAAATTCAAGACTTGGAGATTCAAATGAGTCCTTGAGGACAGCCAAATGTTGAGCCTTCGAATTGCCCCAAGCTTTATGCGTAATACCGCTTGACGATATCGGAGTTCACAAGCAAAGGCAGCTCTTTGTCATCCATGTTTGTAAGCAACGATGCTCCTCCTGAGAAAGCCTTCTTCACAATAAATGACCCTTCATAGTTTGGGGCCCATTTCCCTCTGTGGTCCTTTTGAACCTGCGACACTTTCTTTAAAACAAGATCTCCCTCACTGAACTTGCGTGGGTGCACCCTCTTGTCAAAAGCATTCTTCACTCTGCTTTGATATAGTCGCCCATGGCTCATGGCGGCCAATCTCTTACCCTCAATAAGATTTAACTGATCAAAGCGTGCTTGGGACCACTCTGATTCTTCCAACCCTAACTCCACTAGGATTCTTAAAGCAGGAACCTCTACCTAAAACGGGAGCACAACTTCCATCCCGCACACCATAAAGAAAGGGGTTGCCCCAGTAGATGTGCATACATAAGTTTGATAACCATGCAATGCAAAGGGGAGCATCTCGTGCCAATTCTTGTATGACATGGTCATCTTCTGAACTATTTTCTTGATATTTTTATTGGCAGCCTCAACTGGCCCATTCATCTTTGGCCAATAAGGCGTGAAATTATGGTGTTGGATTTTGAAATCCTCACACATTTCCTTCATCATCTTGTTGTTTAGATTAGTGGCATCATCGGTGATGATTTTCCTAGGCAACCGATATTAGCAAATTATCTCTTTCTTGATGAATCTAATCACCACATTCCTAGTCACGCTAGCGTATGAAGCTGCTTCGACCCATTTGGTGAAGTAGTCAATGGCGAATAAGATGAAGCGATGTCCATTTGAAACCTTAGGCTCGATGGCTCTGATCACGTTTATGCCCCACATAGAGAATGACCAAGGTGCTTCCAAGACGTTCAATGGTACAGGTGGAGCATTAACATTATCAGCGAAGGCCTGACACTTATGGCATTTCTTCACATGAACGCAATACCCTTCCAAAGGATCCCTCATGCACCTCTATTAGCATTTGCTCTGCCTCTCTTGCATCCACACATCGAAGCAGTACGATGTCATGATTCCTCTTGTACAAGACATTCCCACTCAGGAAGAAACCAGCTGCCAACCTTCGCAACTTCCTCTTGTCGTTGTTAGAGGCCTCAGACGGGTATTCCTTGTCTTCGATGTATTGTTTGATATTGAAGTACCAAGGCTTACTTTCCTCCTCTTCTCATTTCTTAGCTTCATTTATTAGTTGCTCTAAATCAACATCCGGGTCCTCGGTACCACTACTTTCATAGGACTCATTGTTGGATCTTCGTCAAATCATTTAATCGCAACAAAAATAAATATGTAGAAGAATGGAAATAGAAAAAAGTGCGAGAGGGAACAAATCAAATGAAAAAGGGTTGTGCATTTATAATTGTGGGAACATTAAAGAAAGTATACCCGACAAAACAAGCAAACCCTACAGCCTAGGCCCAGTAATATGGTTGGAACTATTGGATTACATTGAATTTGTCATGGAAATCTTGGGTCGTTCGACGATTTTCCAATTCCCCAATTCAAAGTCCGAAGGACATGGTTGTGCCCAATTTGGTCGGTCTTGAGGGGTTTCCTCATCTGACTGCATGCATACATCTCTTTCCCCTTTCTTCGCACTGCAGACTTTAATCTGTCCCCTCTTCATGATTCCTTGTAGCAGCTCCTCTGCCATTGGACATGTCTCCACATCGTGCAATGTCCCCGGATGTATTAATCAAGAATCTCCTTTGTCACCATCAAGGTGAATCATACCAGCCTCGCGTAATGCTTCCATTATGAACCGCCTAGAAGTTAACACATTCCCTATCTGCTTCAGCCCCCGAGACTCCCATTCTTCCACTGCATTCACCGTCGAGCCTCTATGATTGGCGAATGGATTAGTCCTCACATTCGGACTATCCTCTTGAAATGTCAGCCATCCAACATTAATCAAGCTTTGTATCCTGTGCTTGAAGGCTACATGCTGCTTGATAGAGTGCCCCAGAACACCACCATGATAGGCGCAGGTTGCATTGGGATTGTACCATCAGGGAAAAGGAGGTTGGTAGACTTTCCCTGGGCTCACCACTACCATTTAGTTGCTAAGCAAAAATGGTAGCAGGTCGGCATAAGGCATTAGTATCGGGGTGAACTCCATGGGGTTTCTTTCTAGGAAGTTCCTCCTTGGGTTTGTGTTTGTGTTGGGGTTAGGATTTCCAATTGGTCGATGCTGTGCAGGAAATGATTTGGTAGGGGAGGCCTTATGCGAACTGTGGTTACGACATGGGCATCCTCCTCCTTTTTCTTAGCTCCACTTGCTCTGGTCCTCTTATTGCCAATTTTCATTGAAGAGACGTAATCGAACTTGCCCCTTCTTAAGCCGATTTCAATCCTTTCACCCGCAAATACCAGATCTGCAAAGCTTGAAGGCATATAACCCCCCATTTTCTCATAGTAGAACACTGGTAATGTGTCCACTATCATTGTTATCATCTCCCTCTCCATCATTGGAGGTGCTACTTGGGCCGCCAACTCCTTCCACCTCTGGGCATACTCCTTGAAAGACTCATGCTCCTTCCTGCATATGTTTTGCAATTGCATCCTATCGGGAGCCATGTCTGAGTTGTATTGATACTGCCTGATGAAGGCAGCCATTAAGTCCTTCCAAGAATGAATCTGGGAAGACTCCAGGTTGGTATACCAAGTAATTGCTACCCTGGCCAAACTTTCTTAAAAAAATGTATCAAGAGTTTCTCATATTTCACGTACGCCCCCATCTTTCGACAGTACATCTTCAAGTGGTTCTTGGGACAAGTAGTCCCCTTGTACTTGTCAGAGTCTGGCAACTTGAATTTGGGATGGATGACGACATTGGACAAGTAGTCCCCTTTTTAGGTAAATGATGAGGAGAAATCAAAACGGTAAAAGGTTTTATCAAGTCAAGGTTAAGAGTCTAGATGTCACCAGCCTCAAGGAATTGGGACGATTGATGGGACCTCTCCAAAGGCAAGCATTCTGCAAAGTGTACGGAAAGATTCTAGATTTGACCGCAGTGGAGGTGTTTACGGAAGCTGTCGTATCCCTCGCCCAATGCTATGACCAGCCGTTGAGGTGCTTCATGTTTGGGGACTTCCAAATGGTACCGACTATTGAAGAGTTTGAGGAAATACTAGGATGCCCTCTTGGGGGAAGAAAACCGTATCTTTTCTCCGGGTTTCTTCCCTCCTTGAGCAAGATTGCAGCTGTGGTCGGGGATTCGGCAAAAGAGTTGGATCGCATAAAGCAAACTCGCAACGGTGTAGTAGGCCTGCCACGGAAATACTTGGAAGGCAAGGCAAGGGATATGGCGAGCCAAGAGAAGTGGGGCCCGTTTGCGGATATACTAACTTTGTTGATTTTTGGGGTTGTCCTCCTTCCGAACATGGACGGTTTGGTGGACTTAGCCGCGATTGATGCTTTCCTCGCATATCACCATAGCAAGGAGAGTCCAGTGGTGGCTATCTTGGCGGATTTGTTTGACACCTTTGACCGGAGGTGTGAGAAAAACAGTGCACGGATTTTCTGTTGTTTACCCGCTCTCTGTGTGTGGTTGGTTTCACACCTTTTCCAACAAGACACAAGACACCCGTGTCCTCTTCAAAGTTATCGCTCATGCGCCGAAAAAGGAAGAGTCGATTGGGACCAACATTTGGCTGGGATAGGGGGTAGCACAATCAATTGGTTTCCTCGATGGAAGGAAGGCAAGGAGGGAGTCCTTTTCTCATGTGGGGACTACCCTAACGTTCCGTTGTTAGGGACAAGGGGTTGCATTAACTATAATCCCGCACTTGCCATAAGACAGTTAGGGTACCCCATGAGGGGAGCGCCAACAGAGGAGAGTCTCTCGCCTCTCCTTGTGAGGGACCTAGGCGCGCAAAGTCTCAAGGTTATACAAAGGGTCCACAAGGCGTGGAGAAATCCGTTGAGGAAGGACAAGGAGCTTAGGGGCATCCGTAATGGCATCATCGGTGGTTATCATGGATGGCTAAGAGTTCACACGCGAGAGTTAGATTGGCTCTCCAAGTTGAAAGTTATCGATGAGGAGAACTTCGAAGCTCCGGAGGAAGATGAAGAAGTCTGAGCTCTAAAATTAGAGCTAGGGAAGGCAAGACTCGCCAAGGAGAAGTTCAAATCAGCCGCTACACACATCCGGAAAGAGTGCACCGAGTTACAAGAGGAAAACGCGGCCACTGCAAGAGCCCTTGAACGAGAAACCAAAAGGGCCTGCAAGGAGGAACATGGCCGAGAGAAATTTCGAGGAGCATTGTGGGGTAGCAACAATGAGCTCAAGCTCCGAAGAGAGGAAAGAGACCGGTCACGGATGCATGGCATGATCTTAAAAGAAGAGTTAGCTGCTTGCGCAAGGTCCAAGAGGAGTTTGGCTCAACACTTGGAAGCCACGGAGCAAAGCATGCTAGCTATCATAGGGCAATACAAGGAAGAGTTGAACCAGTCTGTGACCCATGAACAAAAGCTAGTGGAGGATTTTGCACAAGTGTATGCCGAAAAAGAAGCAAGAGGGAGGGTGATTGATGCATTGCATCAAGAAGCGACTATGTGGATGGATAGGTTCGCCTTGACCTTGAATGGAAGTCAAGACCTCCCGCGTCTATTAGCCAAAGCAAAAGCCATGGCCGAAGTGTGTACGGCCCCCGAGGAGATTCATGGGCTAATCAATTACTGTCAACACATGATAGATTTGATGGCCCATATAATTAGAAACCGTTAGGTTCTCTTGTAACACTTTTGTATAATCTTGGCTAGATGAAAGCTTTGTTCTTTTTATAAAATGAGAAGTTCTGAACTCATCACGTTATCTAAAAAACCTTGGGGTGGATCCAAGTGTTCCGATCATTCATTTGCATATTCATGTTTTGGTGGCATACTCACCGTTGTTTATTTCTTTAGGAATTTCATCATAACTAAGAAAGCACAAAAGCACCCCTATAACACTCGATCCAGAAAAATGGATAACGAAGAGGGCGTGCAGGAACAGATGAAGGCCGATCTATCGGCCTTAAAAGATCAAATGGCTTCCATCTCGGAGGTCATGCTAAAACTTCAGAAAACTATAGAGGATAAAGCCACGGCAACCGCCTCCAATACAGCTAGGGAAGCGGAGCCGATGCTACAGCCCGCCTTAAATCTGGGCTGAGACAGAAACACGACAGTGTTTGGTCGGAGGTATAGTCCGCAAGCTTAACCCTATGGCTTGCCTCCGGACTTTACTCCCTGTGTCGCCCCGGAAGATTTGAGCCAAGCCCCTACCTTCGAGGGGCAACTCCCACCTTATGCCGACTATCCCGTGCAAGACGATGAGGAAGGAGATACCCATCTCGGCCCCCTGCTCCACCTCAAAGATCCATCCCCCCATGAACTACCCCAACCAAACATAGTCTACCACGTCCCATCTTCACCCGCACCCGTAATCGAATCCGTTCCCTTCGTAGAGGATAAGGGAAAGATTGATGCGCTTGAGGAGAGGCTGAGAGCGGTAGAGGGCCTCGACAATTACCCATTCTCAGATCTAGCGGACCTATGTCTCGTGCCCAACATCGTCATCCCTCCCAAGTTCAAAGTACCAGACTTTGATAAGTACAAAGGGACGTATTCTGCGGGTGAAAAGCTGTTGGTCCATTTCTTTCAAGACAGCTTGGCCGGAGCGGCTGTAGCATGGTATACCAATCTGGAAGCTTCCCAGATCCGATCATGGAAAGACTTGGCAACTGCCTTCATTAGGCAGTACCAGTACAATACGGATATGGCTCCCGATCGGAACCAGCTTCAGAGTATGACTAAGCGAGAGCATGAATCCATTAAGGAATATGCCCAAAGATGGAGAGATCTCGTAGCCCAAGTCGTCCCGCCCATGACGGAGAGGGAGATGATCACAATCATGGTAGATACGTTGCCTACGTTCTACTATGAAAAGCTGATAGGCTACATGCCAACTAACTTTGCGGATCTCGTCTTCGCCGGAGAAAGAATTGAATCAGGACTGAGAAAAGGCAAATTCGAATATGCCTCCAACACGGCCCCCAATAACAACAGAAGAGCCCCAGTGCTGGGCACACGAAAAAGGAAGGAGATACCCACGCGGTCACCACCGCCCCAACATGGATGAAAGCACCCCAAAATATCCAAAGCTCATACCGGCCTAACCCCCTGAACTTTTCAATCCGAGCCGGGAATTCCCTCCCGACTCAAGTGAAAGGACCACCCGCAGCAGAAAGAGCGTCGGCCCAACGTACAGCTCCAGCCGCTCCCCGGCCAGTCAATAATACAGCCCCCGGCGCAAGCTATAAATATGCACAACACTCACCCCCGAAAGATAACTTCTCTTCTATTCCCATGGCATACTTCGAGTTATGGCCTTCATTATTGGAGAATCATTTGGTGGTGGCCATACTCGGAAGGGTCTTCCAGCCACCCTACCCCAAGTGGTACGACCCGGGTGCCAAGTGTGCGTACCATAGTGGAGCTCCTGGAGATAACATTGACTCCTGCATCCCATTCAAGTATAAGGTGCAGCACCTGATTAGTGTCGGCTGGCTATCATTTCAAGAGGAAGGCCCAAATGTTAAAACTAATCCGCTAGCTAGTCATGGAGGGGCTAGCGTGAATGCCATCGAAGAGGATGGGCCATCGCGGGCAAAGAGATTAGGAGAGGTGGCTACTTCTAGACGCTTCATCTACCAATCACTGCAAGCGGCGTGCATGGTCTCCGGTGGTGGAGATGAAATGGACGAATGTTTGTTTCACCTCGGGGAGTCACACGACATGGAAACCTGTCCCACGGTGGAAGAATTGCTTCAGCGGCTCATGAACTGGGGGCAGCTTGAAGTGTCCAAAGGAGGGAAGGAGGAGCTACATATTTGCATGCAGTCGGAAGAAAAGAAGGTTCCCCTAACCCCCAAGGCCCTAGTAATATGTTTTACTAGGAAAGGGACCGGCTCCACACCCATATACCCCCGGATAGCACCCAAGCCGACACTGTTTGCATATCAAAGCAATAAGGCCGTTCCGTGGAAGTATACCCCTCCCGCGTTCGGGGAGAGAGTTGCAACCGAAGTTGACTCCCTGTCAGCCAAGGTGACCAACATCACCGGCCTCAGTGGCGTAACCTGCAGTGGTCGGGTGTTCGCTTCCCCTCACTCGGCGGAGTTGCCCTAAAAGGGGAAAGCGCCCATGGTCCAAGAGCCCACAGATGTGGCGTCCCTAAATTAATGACTGGTTTGATAGTAATAATTTAAATAACACAAAAAACCATGGTAAATTTTTTTTTTCTTCTTTTTTCTTTTTTTTTTCATTTCTTTCTCTTTTCACCATAACTAGGTTTAGAAGGAAAATCCTCACTATAGAGTCCTGAATGGCCAGTTCACAACTCTATTCGGAGTCAATTCTTTCTTACCGTTCATGATCTCTAAAACTAATTTGTTGTTTCAAAAGGAAGAATGTACCAGTCATTACTTTAGGTCGTCACGTGAAAATAAAAGAATAAAATACGGTCGATAAACTCTTTTACAAATAAAGTTGCAAATGCTTTCCTTTCGAGTAACAAGATTGATCATAAATACATTCATCATTTAAAGCTGTCCAAAATATGGGAGTTTTACAAAATACACAGTGTCATCCAGAGCAAAGGTGTCCATAGTGGTGGCTTCAGCCACATGTATACAATCATCAAATTCCTATACATCAGGTCTACCCATACAAAAACAAAAGAGTAAACCTAACCGTCAGTCCTAGATACACCCACCCTCAAAAAGTATACAAAACTAATCCAAAATGCTGTCCACTAGGATGAAGAGCCTCCGCTGATCGCCATCTCCCCCGGGCCACTATCCTCCGTAGAGTCTGCCTCAGATGCCGACATGACTTCCTCGAGAGAATCCACCTCAAGAAGTGGATCCTCATCACCCTCTAGGAAGTCAAGGGCATCCATGGCAGGCTCAGGAGGTAGCTCCTCCAGATCCTCCTCGGGGTCTTCCTCGGATGACGTTACCTCGATCACTTGGACGGGCTCCACTAGACGATATGGTGTAGGCGTGGGTAGTATCCACTCCACCGTGCGCTGAAGCGTCCGTGCGGGCTCATCTGGATGCACTAAAGAAGTCGCCGTAAATCGAATGGTGCCCCGAAATCGGCACCTCGTGTTGCCTTCGAGGGTCTCCCAAACTCCCTCTAGGCACTCCATCTCTACTCGATCACGGATTAGCTGCGCCGCCATCACGATCTACAAGAAAGAAAAGAAAGGGGTAGACTCTTTCACAAGAATCTATCTATGCCGCCGCACAAATGCGTCTCATAACCACTACATGCAATTAAAAGGAGTATCTTAAGGCTTTTCATCTCTGGTAATCGATTACATAGCCTTGGTAATCGATTACCAGAGGCTAAACTTGAATTACACAGCCTCAGGACATGAAATATGCAAAAATGCACTGTGTAATCGATTACACCTACCTGGTAATCGATTACCAGTGACCCATCCCTCTGTGTAATCGATTACACAAGCTGGTAATCGATTACCAGAGGCTCCCTTAGTTTCCTGACTTCGTTTTCAAGCCTGGTAATCGATTACACCCCTTGGTAATCGATTACCAGAGACCATCTTAGCCTCTTGTCTTCACTTTTAAGCCTTGTAATCGATTACCTACCCTTGGTAATCGATTACCAGGGGCCATAATCCACATATCACACAAAATTCACAGCTGGCCAGCCACCACAAGCCTCCTTGCTTTGTGGTCTTTGTTCCTTTTATCTGTTGACTGCCAGGAGCTCGCCTGTTTAGGTACATCACAGGTTCTCACTGACCGACTATGCCCGGGTTGGGTCGGGATTGGTCAAGCTTGGTTTTGGGCAATAGCACCCCACCTGACGTCCCCAAGGTCTCCTGACCCCCGCGACATATCTCCAGGTACCACTCTGTGGTCAACGAATAAAAGTAGGAAGTTTCACCCTTCTACACTTCCTTATCTCAAGCTTGTAGGATTATGGGGTACCCATCACATGTGGTACTAGGTGGCGGTCGGGCGATGGTGCACAACAAGTTTTCCACATCCACAAAGCGCGCATAAACCCACCATCCCTGTTGCCCACCTCCATCTGAGCTCACGTACTCCCACGTAGCCCATATCCTCGTTTCTCTCAACACCGGGTCCCCATCAATCCTCCCAAGCTTCCACAACATCCAAACAAAACGACATTCAAAACCATACAAGCTATCACAGCCAAGCAAAACAGAGCATAGGCAGAAAATTCTGCCAAAACACCAACCAAATCACAGCTTTTCTCACTTAAAGACCCCAGTAACAATTCCTTCGTTCTGGTTCATTAACCGTTGGATCGACTCGAAAATTTTACTGGAAGTCTCTGATACTTAAACCTACATTTTGACCGTTGGGATCTACTAGCAAACATCCAGAACTCATTCTGCACTACCCTTTCCACAGCCAACCACACACAAGCATTTTTCTGCACAAGCCAAAATTCTGCTGCACCTATTTTGACAGCAGAATTCTGCATAAGTGCAGATTTCGAAAATCACACTTCCTCTCATCCAATCTTGCCCAAATCAATTCCTACAAGTCCCAAATCATGTATCAATCATGTCTAAACCAAAGTCAAGCTTTAAAGCACAGCAACACAGAATCTAGGTGTCCAACACCCCTCAAATCAATGGGTTTTCTAGGTTTGAGAAGTGAAATTGAGAATGAGGTAAATTTGGAGCAAACTCTCACCTCACACAAGTCTATAACATCAATCTAAACTTGCTCAAACTGGATTTACACCTAAAATTCCACCGAATCAAAATTTGACTCCTCAACACCCAACTTTGCCCTAGAAATGGCTCTTTATTCACTTTGATCATTTGTTTTTCTCTCTAGCACAGTCCAAGCTTTCTCCCAAGTCCTAAATGACATTTCAAGCTAGTATTAACTCACTTTAACCTCCATTTACCATAGAATTCAGACTTAACCTTCCAACCCTCAAAGCCTCACTCTTTTTCCACTCATAACACCACATTCTCACTTTCCAACCCTAGGTTTACTCTACCTTTCATCTCTAACAGTTTTTCCACAAGCAATTTCAGCATACAAACATCACAAACATCATCACAAAAACCCTAAAACAGAATGGGTATGTCTAACTCATCCAAACATGGCAATTTCAACAAGCTTTCAACAAGTTCCTTCACAAATAATTATCATGAAGCAGAAAACTAGCAAGACTACCCATCATATCTCCCAAAACCCCACACCCACGAAATTTAAGAGAGAAAGAAGTCCACCCAAACCTGAAATTTCGAAGTCCCACTCGTAGACACACACTTCACGACTCCGGAAATGCCCTCCTTTTGCGATTTGGGGCAGAAATGATGGCCAAAGGTTGAAGCTTTGTTTGGAGCTTCAATGGAGAATGAAGAAGAAGAAAATGGCAACGTGAGGGAGAGAGAGAGCTGTCTGAAAAGTGTGGGGGCTGAGTGAAGAGAGAGAAAAGCTTTTTTTTTTTTGGTTTTAAATAAAAGGGTTTTCTCTTTTTCTATTATTTTATTATAAACTATGCCACATGTCTCTATTTGAGTGGAGCAAGAGGGCCCACTTTCTCTTTTGATTGTGACCCATACTCAGCCACAAAAAGTGAGAAAAACCTGACCTTTGAAACGCTAAAATCCTGCCTCGGTTTACGTGCCATTTCTCTGGTTCTAGTTCCTCGCGTTTCTCTGCGTCCGTCAGGGCCAGTTTTCGAAAGTAACCAATATATATATCAAAACGCTCAGAATAAAACTCCGAGCGTGGTTCAGAGGTTGGTTTCGTTAAATTCTAAGTCACACGCAAAACGATGATTTTTAACTAATTAATTAGGAATTAACCCATAACCTCCCAGTTATGGATTCCTCTTCCTTAATTAGCCTAACCCGCGTATCTTGCCCCCTCTTTTCCTACCCTTACCAAGAACATATATGCATATACACTGAATAATACTTATATATATATATATATATATATATATATATATATATATATAATCATTCAAAACACATCTTTTTCGAAAATTCCGGGTAGAAATTTCCAGGATGTCACAACAGACGTAGCCACCCCCTCGAAAGAAGTAGATCCTCCGGTAGTAAGAGGGGCTGAAAAGAAAGAGGGTCTTCAAGGAAAGACGGTGACTTTGGAAGAGGCCCATGAGTTCCTCCGCCTCATCCAACAAAGCGAGTTTAAGGTAGTCGAGCAACTGAATAAAACTCCAGTAAGGATCTCTTTGCTTGAACTGCTCATAAATTTCGAGCCTCATCGTGCGCTATTGATAAAAGTCCTTAACGATGCCCATGTAGCACATGATATCTCGATGGAGGGTTTCGAAGGCATCGTTAATCATATAACCACCAATAATTATATCGTGTTTACGGAAGAAGAGATTTTCGTTGAGGGGAGAGGACACAACAAGGCTCTACATGTGTCGGTGAGATGTATGGACCATGTTGTCGCAAAGGTACTTATCGACAATGGATCAAGTTTGAATGTGATTCCGAAGACCACTTTAGAAAAGCTTCCTTTTAGTGCGTCACGTTTAAAACCGAGCTCGATGGTGGTACGAGCCTTTGATGGTACTCGGCGGGAAGTGATGGGGGAAATCGACATTCCTATTCAGATAGGCCCCCACACTTGCAATGTGGTGTTTCAAGTGATGGACATAAATCCCGCCTATAGCTGTCTCTTGGGGAGACCTTGGATTCATGCGCTGGGAGTGGTCCCTTCAACGCTTCACCAGAAATTGAAGTTGCAGTGGGTGGACTTTTGGTGATAGTATCGGGTGAAGAGGATATGTTGGTGAGCTGCCCCTCCTCCACACCATACGTAGAAGTGGCAGAAGAATCATTGGAAACGGCTTTCCAATCCTTCGAGGTGGTGAGCTGCGCCTCTATGGAACCAAGTCCGTTGCTACCTTCTCTCTCCAACGCGGCCATAATGGTGGCATGTGTTATGCTCAGGAATGGATTTGAGCCCGGAATGGGTCTAGGCAAGGACGACCTCGGAAATGCTGAGGTAGTCGATGTCAAGGGAAATCCATACAAATATGGATTAGGGTATGAACCCGGGATGCCGGGGAGGAGGAATGTGCCGTCAAGACTTCGGGCAGATAGAGTATGGCCCGGCCGTATTAGCCAGTGTCTCACCAGCGCTGGAATGGTGTCCGAGGAAGAGGTGGCCGCAATAGAAGAGGAGTTCCCTCAAGACCCACCAAGTTTTGTGCAACCATGCCACCCCGATTCCCAAGTGGGGAACTGGCGCGTGATAAGCCAGTCTAAAGTCTATACCACTGATTCAATGTAATTAGAGCCTATAGATTTCCTTTCTCTTTTGTTTTGTGAAACCTACCTTATTAAATAAACAAAGAGATCTTGTTTCATCTGTTCTTGCAGTTCCACCTTTTCTCATATCATTTTGCATGTTTTTGTTTCTTTTGTCTTGTTTGGTATAGATATGAGGGTCGATTCTTTGAGGATCCTAACAACGAGGGTTTGACAATCGATTTCGATCGAGATATAAGCCAAACGATAAACGAGGAAGAGGAAGAGGACGTCCTGTCACCAGAGTTGGAGAGGTTGGTCGCTCAGGAAGAACGTGAAATGAAGCCTTACCAAGAAGAAACCGAATTGGTAAACTTGGGGACCACGGAGGAAAAGAAAGAAGTAAAGGTAGGAACTGGTATGACCGCGCCTATCCGCCAAGGCTTGATAACCCTTCTTGAAGAGTATCGAGATGTCTTTGCGTGGTCATATCAAGACATGCCCGGTCTGGATTCCGACATTGTGCAGCATAAGTTGCCTTTGAATCCTGGGTCTTCCCCGGTTAAGCAAAAGTTACGAAGAATGAGACCCGAGATGTCTTTAAAAATTAAAGAAGAAGTAAGGAAGCAGTTTGATGCAGGTTTCTTAGCTGTGGCGCGGTACTCGGAGTGGGTGGCCAACATTGTCCCAGTCCCGAAAAAGGACGGCAAGGTTCGAATGTGTGTAGACTACCGGGACTTGAACCGAGCCAGTCCTAAACACAATTTTCCCCTGCCACACATTGATATGTTGGTAGATAATACAGGCAAATTCGCCCTTTTCTCATTTATGGATGGTTTCTCAGGGTATAATCAAATAAAGATGGCACCCGAAGATGTAGAGAAGACCACTTTCGTCACCCTATGGGGGACATTCTGCTATAAAGTGATGGCCTTCGGGCTGATAAATGCTGGGGCAACCTATCAGCGTGCCATGGTGGCATTGTTCCATGATATGATGCATAAGGAAATAGAAGTCTACGTAGATGACATGATTGCCAAGTCTCGGACTGAGGACGAACACCTTGTCAATCTGCGTAAGCTGTTCGGAAGGTTGCAGAAATACCAATTGAAACTAAACCCAACCAAATGCACCTTTGGGGTAAAGTCGGGGAAGTTGCTAGGATTTATCGTAAGTCAGAAAGGGATAGAGATAGATCCCGAGAAAGTAAAGGCCATCCTTGAAATGCCGGAACCACACACGGAGAAGCAGGTTCGGGGGTTCTTGGGCATGTTGAATTATATCGTGAGGTTTATCTTGCAACTCACCCCTACCTGTGAGCCCATTTTTAAGCTATTACATAAGAACCAGGCGGTCTTGTGGAACAGTGACTGCCAAGAGGCCTTCGAGAAGATCAAACAGAGTCTCGCAAATCCCCCGGTGCTCATGCCACCTGTAATAGGAAGACCTCTTTTCCTGTACATGACCGTGTTGGACGAGTCTATGGGGTGCGTGTTGGGTCAGCATGATGATTCTGGGAAAAAGGAGCAAGCCATCTACTATCTGAGCAAGAAGTTTACCGCATGTGAGATGAATTACTCAATGCTGGAAAGGACGTGTTGTGCCCTGGTATGGGCATCACATCGGCTTAGGCAGTACATGCTCAGCCATACCACGTGGCTTATTTCCAAAATGGATCCCGTGAAATACATCTTTGAGAAACCGGCCCTCATGGGACGAATCGCTAGGTGGCCGGTACTATTATCTGAATTCGATATCGTTTACGTCACCCAAAAGGCAGTAAAGGGAAGTGCCTTAGAGGATTATTTGGCCCAGCAACCCCTCCAGGATTATCGGCCGATGCACCCCGAGTTCCCAGATAAAGATATCATGACCCTGTTTGAAGAGAAGCGGACACACGAGGACATAGACAAATGGATTGTTTGCTTCAATGGGGCATCTAACGCTTTGGGCCACGGAGTAGGGGCAGTCCTTGTATCCCCGGATGATCAGTGTATTCCTTTCACAGCTAGGCTAGGTTTTGATTGTACCAACAATATGGCCGAGTACGAAGCATGCGCCCTCAGGGTTCAGGCGGCCATTGATTTTGATGTAAAACTAATCAAGGTGTATGGAGACTCAGCTTTGGTGATACGCCAGTTGAAAGGAGAATGGGAAACTAGGGATCCGAAGTTGATACCCTATCAAACTCACATCTTGAGGTTAGCTAAGTACTTTGACGATATTTCCTTCCACCACATACCCCGGGAAGAGAATCAAATGGCTGATGCATTAGCCACCCTGGCATCCATGTTTCAACTCGCCCCACACGGGGATCTGCCGTACATCGAATTCAAATCTCAAGGCAGGCCGACATATTGTTATGCAATAGAGGAAGAGCGGGATGGGAAACCATGGTATTTCGACATCAAATAGTATGTCGAGAACAAAGAATACCCGCCAGGGATTTCTGACAATGACAAAAGGACGTTGAGGAGATTGGCTACTGGTTTCTTTGTAAGTGGTAACATCCTGTACAAACAAAACCACGACATGACCCTCCTACGATGCGTAGATGCCAAAGAGGCGAACTTCATGATTGAGGAGATCCACGAGGGTTCCTTTGGGACACATGCCAATGGGCATGCTATGGCCAGAAAAATCCTTAGGGCCGGTTATTATTGGCTCACCATGGAAAGCGATTGCTGCGCTCATGTAAGGAAGTGTCATAAATGTCAGGCATACGCGGACAATGTCAATGTTCCGCCACATCCTCTGAACGTTATGTCCGCTCCTTGGCCTTTTTCCATGTGGGGAATAGATGTCATTGGGGTCATCGAACCCAAAGCGTCGAATGGTCACCGCTTCATTCTTGTGGCGATAGATTACTTCACCAAGTGGGTCGAAGCGGCTTCTTATACTAATGTCACGAGAAGTGTGGTAGTCAGATTCATCAAGAGGGAGCTAATTTGTCGATACGGCCTCCCCAGAAAGATCATCACTGACAATGGCACCAATCTGAACAACAAGATGATGCAGGAAATGTGCGAGGATTTCAAGATCCAACATCATAACTCCACCCCTTATCGGCCAAAGATGAATGGGGCTGTAGAGGCTACAAATAAAAATATTAAGAAGATTGTTCAGAAGATGATAGTGTCATACAAAGATTGGCATGAGATGTTGCCTTTCGCCCTGCAGGATATAGAACCTCGGTACGAACTTCTACTGGGGCAACGCCGTATTCCTTGGTTTATGGGATGGAAGCAGTACTCCCATTTGAGGTAGAGGTTCCTTCTTAGAGGATAATGGCGGAGTCAGGCCTAGAAGAGTCAGAATGGGCTCAAGCACGCTACAACCAACTTAACCTTATTGAAGGTAAGTGTTTGGCTGCCATGAGCCATGGGCGTTTGTATCAACGAAGGATAAAGAACGCATTCGACAAGAAGGTACGCCCGCGCAAGTTCAACGAGGAGGACCTCGTGCTGAAGAAAGTGTCCCATGCTGTTAAAGATAATCGAGGCAAGTGGGCCCCGAATTATGAAGGACCTTTCGTGCTGAAAAGAGCTTTTTCTGGGGGTGCTCTGATACTCACCCACATGGATGGCGAGGAGCTGCCCTCGCCCGTGAACTCCGATGAAATTAAACGATTTTACGCTTGAAGTCTGGGGCAATTGAGAGGACCGTTGCATGTTTTTATTTCTGAGTTTTTCTCGTTCTTCTTGGTTTCCTCTAGGGATTCCCATTCATTGTATTTGTCTCGTTTCTTTGAAAAGAAAAGATGGGCGAGGTTTCAGTCCTCCCTTTGGTTTCAAACCTTGTGTTTTAGATTTGTTATAACTTGAGCCCTCTTCGCTCGGTGTATGGGGTGCCCCAAACGCTTATTTAAAATTGAATCTAACCAGCCTTCACTAAAATAAAATCATCGCATTAGAAACATTCATACATGCACATGCACATGCATATCTTGTGATAGCAAGGAGCAGAATCGTCTCAGGCCACGGTCAGAAGTCAAGACAAGTCAATGGCAGAAATCAACCAAGATAAGACGATGACTGGTCACGATTGGCCGCATATTGTTTGTCTCCTACTTGCAGGTACTTAGGGATAGAGGCGAATGGAGGATAGGATCGCGACCGACCAATCGTCACCCCTTCCCGACGCTGGTCCAGCGGAGAACATCGCTGCAAGGCAGCCCAGTATCCTTTGAATTCGTAGTATTTTACTACTATTGTTTGTTTTTTAAGTAATCGACGCCTAATTCAAACTTAAGTAGGTTCAAGTAGGCAAAACGCTAACCCATAAGAGGGGGGAGGCATGGTTAATGCACCCTTAAAAAAAAAATTGGCAGGTTAGCTCGCCTGGGCGAGCAACCCCTGCATTCAAAATATAAAAACGAGGGAGGGGAACGTTTTTTGCATCCAAAAACTCCCCCCCCTTCATTCAAAAGAGAGGACTCACGAAGGCTTGCGGTTTTTGCTCCCCTAAGCCACTTTTGGTTGCATTTTGCTTTCATTTTTGGTGTTTCTACTCACTCCAACAAGTAAGTATTCAATCCTTGAGTTTTTAGCTTCCCATTGATGTGTTTTCTTCATCTTTTGGTGCTCTAAATTGTGAGAACGTGCTTATATTCGTGAGGCAGTTTTGGGTTGCTTTGATGCTTGATTTCTTGAGTTGAGGATTTGAATGAGAAGGCCTTAGGCCTATGCTGTATTCTGAAGCAATGGGGCATGCCACATTGTCCCCTTCCTCTTGCAATTTATGTCCAAACATGCGCCCACCAAGTGCTCGGTGAAATGCCCCAATGATATGTGAATATGATTTTGTAAAATTGGGAGAGTGGGACTGTTTCTTATATGTAGGTACAGCATAGGAGATTCAAAATAGGAGCCCAAATGCAATTCCAAGCTTAGGAACCCAAACTTGTAGCTTCAATGCAAGGAAACATGCTTATGGCTAGGAATCCAAAATTTGGTTTTAGAATTAGAAAAGCATGAAAATTAGGACTTGCTTGTGAGAGTTTTTGCTCGAATTTTGGCTGCCCCATGTTTGATACCTTGCCTAGAGGTAGCAAGGAAAACACCTTGCAAGAGTGTGCATATATATGTAAATATAAGGAGCATGAAATTCCTAGCAAAGTGTGAATGATTGTCTTCCTAAATGAATGTATGATAGCACGAAATTCCCTTTTGAATGCAAGTGTGTGCATAATGTAAATAGCTTGCCAATATGAATAAATGTGAGTGAAACAATAAAAATTTGTATGATATATATTTCAAACATATGTAGGTAGTTTGTAAATAGCAAATGTTTAGGATATAAATTAAGTGTGAGTTTTGACGCAATGCCTTGGGCGTGAGAATGTATGTTCTTTTCAAATGCATATATGTATGACAATTAGAATGTGTTGGATGGCCTCTATGTTGATATAAATAGTAGGATATTCCACACATACGTGTTTCAGCTGTTTCTGGGTGAGGGGTCAGTTCATTCTAAAATCAGAGAGGTTAGCATGACATTTTTTGCGTTAAGATAAGCATTATCTTGTAAATCTAACTTCTAAATGTTTGTTCTCGCAGGAAATGGCCCCGAGGAAGCTTGCCTCAAAGAGATCTAGGAAGGATAAAGCGACTGAAGGAACCAGTTCCGCTCCTGAATATGACAGCCACCGTTTTAGGAGCGCTGAGCACCAGCAGCGCTTCGAGGCCATCAAGGGATGGTCATTTCTTCGGGAGCGACGCGTCCAGCTCAGGGACGACGAGTATACCGACTTCCAGGAGGAGATAGTTCGCTGGCGTTGGGCATCACTGGTTACCCCCATGGCCAAGTTCGACCCAGACATAGTCCTCGAATTTTATGCTAATGCTTGGCCTACAGAGGAGGGCGTGCGAGATATGCGATCCTGGGTGAGGGGTCAGTGGATCCTGTTCGATGCGGATGCTCTCAGCCAGTTCCTGGGATACCCTTTAGTGCTGGAGGAGGGCCGGGAATGCGAGTATGGCCAGAGGAGGAACCGGTCCGACGGGTTCGATGAGGAGGCCATCACCCAGTTGCTATGTATACCGGGGCAGGATTTTTCCCAGACTGCTACTGGGAGACGGGTGCGGATCATGCGCACCAACATGACCACCCTGACTCAGATCTGGATGACTTTGCTGCTCAGCAACATCCAGCCCAGCGATCATAATTCCGACCTCCCCCTGCCGAAGTGTCAGTTGGTGTACGCCATCCTGACATGGATGAGCATTCACGTGGCTCAATTAATCGCTGATGCAATCTATCTATTTGCAGGTATGGCGCCTACCAGGCACCCTCTGGACCTGGATAAGTCCAACAGGGCCCTGGGATTTCCTGCTTTGATCACAGGACTCTGCCAGTCGTTCGGAGTCCCAATCGCGCCTAGCAAGGTGATTCGGTCATCCATCACCCGAGCTTTCATTGAGAAGTATTGCACACAGAGACAGGCCCAGGGGGATGCTCAGTAGGCCACAGACCCGCCTCCACCTCATCAGGCTGGCACAGCTGGATCGTTTGATACAGAGCAGTATTTACAGCATTTGGTTCGCCAGCAGGCGGCCAACCACCGAGCGCATGTACAGACCCATGAATGTCATTGCCTAGCGCTGTTCATGTGTCCTCCACCTTCGAGTTTGGAGCTATGCTTCATGCTTGCCTAAGTGTGGACCCTCAAGTGCAATCCTTCATTCTCCACTTTTTTCGGAACCCCATGAATGTCATTGCCTAGCGCTGTTCATGTGTCCTCCAACTTCGAGTTTGGAGCTATGCTTCATGATTGCCTAAGTGTGGACCTTCAAGTGCAATCCTCCATTGTCCACTTTTTTCGGAGCCCCATGAATGTAATTGCCTAGCGTTGTTCATGTGTCCTCCACCTTCGAGTTTGGAGCTATGCTTCATGATTGCCTAAGTGTGGACCTTCAAGTGCAATCCTTCATTCTCAACTTTTTTCGGAGCCCCATGAATGTCATTGCCTAGCGCTGTTCATGTTTCCTCCCTCTTCGAGTTTGGAGCTATGCTTCATGATTGCCTAAGTGTGGACCCTCAAGTGCAATCCTTCATTCTCCATAATTTTCGGAGCCCCATGAATGTCATTGCCTAGCGCTGTTCATGTGTCTTCCACCTTCGAGTTTGGAGCTATGCTTCATGATTGCCTAAGTGTGGACCTTCAAGTGTAATCCTCCATTCTCCACTTTTTTCGGAGCCCCATGAATGTCATTGCCTAGCGTTGTTCATGTGTCCTCCACCTTCGAGTTTGGAGCTATGCTTCATGATTGCCTAAGTGTGGACCCTCAAGTGCAATCCTTCATTCTCCACAATTTTCGGAGCCCCATGAATGTCATTGCCTAGCGCTGTTCATGTGTCCTCCACCTTCGAGTTTGGAGGTATGCTTCATTATTGCCTAAGTGTGGATCTTCAAGTGCAATCCTCCATTCTACACTTTTATCGGAGCCCCATGAATGTCAATGCCTAGCGCTGTTCATGTGTCCTCCACCTTCGAGTTTGGAGCTATGCTTCATGCTTGCCTAAGTGTGGACCCTCAAGTGCAATCCTCTATTCTCCATTTTTTTCGAAGCCCCATGAATGTCATTGCCTAGCGCTGTTCATGTGTCCTCCACCCTCGAGTTTGGAACTATGCTTCGTGATTGCCTAAGTGTGGACACTCAAGTGCAATCCTCCGTTCTCCACTTTTTTCGGAGCCCCATGAATGCCATTGCCTAGCGCTTTTCATGTGTTCTCCACCTTCGAGTTTTGAGCTATGCTTCATGATTGTCTAAGTGTGGACCCTCAAGTGCAATCCTCTATTCTCCACTTTTTTCGAAGCCCCATGAATGTCATTGCCTAGCGCTGTTCATGTTTCCTCCACCTTCGAGTTTGGAGCTATGCTTCATGATTGCCTAAGTGTGGACCCTCAAGTGCAATCCTTCATTCTCCACAATTTTCGGAGCCCCATGAATGTCATTGCCTAGCGCTGTTCATGTGTCCTCCACCTTCGAGTTTGGAGCTATGCTTCATGATTGCCTAAGTGTTGACCCTCAAGTGCAATCCTCCATTCTCCACTTTTTTCGGAGCCCCATGAATGTCATTGCCTAGCGCTGTTCATGTTTCCTCCACCCTCGAGTTTGGAACTATGCTTCGTGATTGCCTTAGTGTGGACACTCAAGTGCAATCCTTCATTCTACACTTTTTTCGAAGCCCCATGAATGTCATTGCCTAGCGCTGTTCATGTTTCCTCCACCTTCGAGTTTGGAGCTATGCTTCATGATTGCCTAAGTATGGACCCTCAAGTGCAATCCTTCGTTCTCCACAATTTTCGGAGCCCCATGAATGTCATTGCCTAGCACTGTTCATGTGTCCTCCACCTTCGAGTCTGGAGCTATGCTTCATGATTGCCTAAGTGTGGACCTTCAAGTGCAATCCTCCATTCTCCACTTTTATCGGAGCCCGATGAATGTCAATGCCTAGCGCTGTTCATGTGTCCTCCACCTTCGAGTTTGGAGCTATGCTTCATGCTTGCCCAAGTGTGGACCCTCAAGTGCAATCCTCTATTCTCCATTTTTTTCGAAGCCCCATGAATGTCGTTGCCTAGCGCTGTTCATGTGTCCTCCACCCTCGAGTTTGGAACTATGCTTCGTGATTGCCTTAGTGTGGACACTCAAGTGCAATCCTCCATTCTCCACTTTTTTCGCAGCCCCATGAATGTCATTGCCTAGCGTTGTTCATGTGTCCTCCGCCTTCGAGTTTGGAGCTATGCTTCCTGATTGCCTAAGTGTGGACCTTCAAGTGCAATCCTTCGTTCTCCACTTTTTTCGAAGCCCCATGAATGTCATTGCCTAGCGCTGTTCATGTTTCCTCCACCTTCGAGTTTGGAGCTATGCTTCATGATTGCCTAAGTGTGGACCCTCAAGTGCAATCCTTCATTCTCCACAATTTTCGGAGCCCCATGAATGTCATTGCCTAGCGCTGTTCATGTGTCCTCCACCTTCGAGTTTGGAGGTATGCTTCATGATTGCCTAAGCGTGGACCTTCAAGTGCAATCCTCCATTCTACACTTTTATCGGAGCCCCATGAATGTCAATGCCTTGCGCTGTTCATGTGTCCTCCACCTTCGAGTTTGGAGCTATGCTTCATGCTTGCCTAAGTATGGACCCTCAAGTGCAATCCTCTATTCTCCATTTTTTTCGAAGCCCCATGAATGTCATTGCCTAGCGCTGTTCATGTGTCCTCCACCCTCGAGTTTGGAACTATGCTTCGTGATTGCCTTAGTGTGGACACGTGGAGATCTTAGAATTCAGAACAATAGT
>NC_038251.2:35082925-35084336 GCF_000004515.6 Glycine max
TGGACCCTCAAGTGCAATCCTCTATTCTCCCCTTTTTTCTGAGCACCCATGAATGTCATAGCCTAGCGCTGTTCATGTGTCCTCCACCTTCGAGTTTGGAGGTATGCTTCATGATTGCCTAAGTGTGGACCTTCAAGTGCAATCCTCCATTCTCCACTTTTATCGGAGCCCGATGAATGTCAATGCCTAGCGCTGTTCATGTGTCCTCCACCTTCGAGTTTGGAGCTATGCTTCATGCTTGCCCAAGTGTGGACCCTCAAGTGCAATCCTCTATTCTCCATTTTTTTCGAAGCCCCATGAATGTCATTGCCTAGCGTTGTTCATGTGTCCTCCGCCTTCGAGTTTGGAGCTATGCTTCCTGATTGCCTAAGTGTGGACCTTCAAGTGCAATCCTTCGTTCTCCACTTTTTTCGAAGCCCCATGAATGTCATTGCCTAGCGCTGTTCATGTGTCCTCCACCTTCGAGTTTGGAGCTATGCTTCATGATTGCCTAAGTGTGGACCCTCAAGTGCAATCCTTCATTCTCCACAATTTTCGGAGCCCCATGAATGTCATTGCCTAGCGCTGTTCATGTGTCCTCCACCTTCGAGTTTGGAGGTATGCTTCATGATTGCCTAAGCGTGGACCTTCAAGTGCAATCCTCCATTCTACACTTTTATCGGAGCCCCATGAATGTCAATGCCTAGCGCTGTTCATGTGTCCTCCACCTTCGAGTTTGGAGCTATGCTTCATGCTTGCCTAAGTGTGGACCCTCAAGTGCAATCCTCTATTCTCCATTTTTTTCGAAGCCCCATGAATGTCATTGCCTAGCGCTGTGCATGTGTCCTCCACCTTCGAGTTTGGAGGTATGCTTCATGATTGCCTAAGCGTGGACCTTCAAGTGCAATCCTCCATTCTACACTTTTATCGGAGCCCCATGAATGTCAATGCCTAGCGCTGTTCATGTGTCCTCCACCTTCGAGTTTGGAGCTATGCTTCATGCTTGCCCAAGTGTGGACCCTCAAGTGCAATCCTCTATTCTCCATTTTTTTCGAAACCCCATGAATGTCATTGCCTAGCGCTGTTCATGTGTCCTCCACCCTCGAGTTTGGAACTATGCTTCGTGATTGCCTAAGTGTGGACACTCAAGTGCAATCCTCCATTCTCCACTTTTTTCGGAGCCCCATGAATGCCATTGCCTAGCGCTTTTCATGTGTTCTCCACCTTCGAGTTTTTGAGCTATGCTTCATGATTGTCTAAGTGTCGACCCTCAAGTGCAATCCTCTATTCTCCACTTTTTTCGAAGCCCCATGAATGTCATTGCCTAGCGCTGTTCATGTTTCCTCCACCTTCGAGTTTGGAGCTATGCTTCATGATTGCCTAAGTGTGGACCCTCAAGTGCCATCCTTTCATTCTCCAATATTTTCGGAGC
>NC_038251.2:35085175-35085936 GCF_000004515.6 Glycine max
CAATCCTTCATTCTCCACAACTTTTCGGAGCCCCATGAATGTCATTTCCTAGAGCTGCTCATGTGTCCTCCAGCTTCGAGTTTGGAGCTATGCTTCATGATTGCCTAAGTGTGGACCCTCAAGTGCAATCCTTCATTCTCCACTTTTTTCGGAGCCCCATGATTGTCATTGCCTAGCGCTGTTTATGTTTCCTCCACCTTCGAGTTTGGAGCTATGCTTCATGATTGCCTAAGTGTGGACCCTCAACTGCAATCCTTCATTCTCCCCTTTTTTCGAAGCCCCATGAATGTCATTGCCTGGCACTGTTCATGTTTCCTCTACCTTCGAGTTTGGAGCTATGCTTCATGATTGCCGAAGTGTGGACCTTCAAGTGCAATCCTTCATTCTCCACTTTTTTCGGAGCCCCATGAATGTCATTGCCTAGCGCTGTTCATGTGTCCTCCACCTTCGAGTTTGGAGCTATGCTTCATGATTGCCTAAGTGTGGACCCTCAAGTGCAATCCATCATTCTCCACAATTTTCGGAACCCCATGAATGTCATTGCCTAGCGCTGTTCATGTGTCCTCCACCTTCAAGTTTGGAGCTATGCTTCATGATTGCCTAAGTGTGGACCCTCAAGTGCAATCCTTCATTCTCCACAACTTTCGGAGCCCCATGCATGTCATTTCCTAGCGCTGCTCATGTGTCCTCCACCTTCGAGTTTGGAGCTATGCTTCATGATTGCCTAAGTGTGGACCCTCAAGTGCAATCCTTCATTCTCC
>NC_038251.2:35086156-35091412 GCF_000004515.6 Glycine max
GACCCTCAAGTGCAATCCTCTATTCTCCATTTTTTTCGAAGCCCCATGAATGTCGATGCCTAGCGCTGTTCATGTGTCCTGCACCTTCGAGTTTGGAGCTATGCTTCGTGATTGCCTTAGTGTGGACACTCAAGTGCAATCCTCCATTCTCCACTTTTTTCGCAGCCCCATGAATGTCATTGCCTAGCGTTGTTCATGTGTCCTCCGCCTTCGAGTTTGGAGCTATGCTTCATGATTGCCTAAGTGTGGACCTTCAAGTGCAATCCTTCATTCTCCACTTTTTTCGAAGCCCCATGAATGTCATTGCCTAGCGCTGTTCATGTTTCCTCCACCTTCGAGTTTGGAGCTATGCTTCATGATTGCCTAAGTGTGGACCCTCAAGTGCAATCCTTCATTCTCCACAATTTTCGGAGCCCCATGAATGTCATTGCCTAGCGCTGTTCATGTGTCCTCCACCTTCGAGTTTGGAGGTATGCTTCATGATTGCCTAAGCGTGGACCTTCAAGTGCAATCCTCCATTCTACACTTTTATCGGAGCCCCATGAATGTCAATGCCTAGCGCTGTTCATGTGTCCTCCACCTTCGAGTTTGGAGCTATGCTTCATGCTTGCCTAAGTGTGGACCCTCAAGTGCAATCCTTCATTCTCCACTTTTTTCGAAGCCCCATGAATGTCATTGCCTAGCGCTGTTCATGTTTCCTCCACCTTCGAGTTTGGAGCTATGCTTCATGATTGCCTAAGTGTGGACCCTCAAGTGCAATCCTTCATTCTCCACAATTTTCGGAGCCCCATGAATGTCATTACCTAGCGCTGCTCATGTGTCCTCCACCTTCGAGTTTGGAGCTATGCTTCATGATTGCCTAAGTGTGGACCTTCAAGTGTAATCCTCCATTCTCCATTTTTTTCGGAGCCCCATTAATGTCATTGCCTAGCGTTGTTCATGTGTCCTCCACCTTCGAGTTTGGAGCTATGCTTCATGATTGCCTAAGTGTGGACCCTCAAGTGCAATCCTTCATTCTCCACAACTTTCGGAGCCCCATGAATGTCATTTCCTAGAGCTGCTCATGTGTCCTCCAGCTTCGAGTTTGGAGCTATGCTTCATGATTGCCTAAGTGTGGACCCTCAAGTGCAATCCTTCATTCTCCATTTTTTTCGGAGCCCCATGAATGTCATTGCCTAGCGTTTTTCATGTGTCCTCCACCTTCGAGTTTGGAGCTATGCTTCATGATTGCCTATGTGTGGACCTTCAAGTGCAATCCTTCATTCTTCACTTTTTTCGAAGCCCCATGAATGTAATTGCCTAGCGCTGTTCATGTTTCCTCCACCTTGGAGTTTGGAGCTATGCTTCATGATTTCCTAAGTGTGGACCCTCAAGAGCAATCCTTCATTCTCCACAATTTTCAGAGCCCCATGAATGTCATTTCCTAGCGCTGTTCATGTGTCGTCCACCTTCGAGTTTGGAGCTATGCTTCATGATATCCTAAGTGTGGACCTTCAAGTGTAATCCTCCATTCCCCATTTTTTTCGGAGCCCCATGAATGTCATTGCCTAGCGTTATTCATGTGTCCTCCACCTTCGAGTTTGGAGCTATGCTTCATGCTTGCCTAATTGTGGACCTTCAATTGCAATCCTTCATTCTCCACTTTTTTCGGAGCCCCATGAATGTCATTGCCTAGCGCTGTTCATGTGTCCTCCACCTTCGAGTTTGGAGCTATGCTTCATGATTGCCTAAGTGTGGACCCTGAAGTGCAATCCTTCATTCTCCACAATTTTCGGAACCCCATGAATGTCATTGCCTAACGCTGTTCATGTGTCCTCCACCTTCGAGTTTGGAGCTATGCTTCATGATTGCCTAAGTGTGGACCCTGAAGTGCAATCCTTCATTCTCCACAATTTTCGGAACCCCATGAATGTCTTTGCCTAGCGCTGTTCATGTGTCCTCCACCTTCGAGTTTGGAGCTATGCTTCATGATTGCCTAAGTGTGGACCCTCAAGTGCAATCCTTCATTCTCCACAACTTTCGGAGCCCCATGAATGTCATTTCCTAGCGCTGCTCATGTGTCCTCCACCTTCGAGTTTGGAGCTATGCTTCATGATTGCCTAAGTGTGGACCCTCAAGTGCAATCCTTCATTCTCCACTTTTTTCGAAGCCCCATGATTGTCATTGCCTAGCGCTGTTCATGTGTCCTCCACCTTCGAGTTTGTAGTTATGCTTCATGATTGGCTAAGTGTGGACCTTCAAGTGCAATCCTCCATTCTCCACTTTTTTCGGAGCCCCATGAATGTCATTGCCTAGCACTGTTCATGTGTCCTCCACCTTCGAGTTTGGAGCTATGCTTCATGCTTGCCTAATTGTGGACCCTCAAGTGCAATCCTCCATTCTCCATTTTTTTCGGAGCCCCATGAATGTCATTGCCTAGCACTGTTCATGTGTCCTCCACCTTCGAGTTTGGAGCTATGCTTCATGATTGCCTAAGTGTGGACCCTCAAGTGCAATCCTTCATTCTCCACAACTTTCGGAGCCCCATGAATGTCATTTCCTAGCGCTGCTTATGTGTCCTCCACCTTCGAGTTTGGAGCTATGCTTCATGATTGCCTAAGTGTGGACCCTCAAGTGCAATCCTTCATTCTCCACTTTTTTCTGAGCCCCATGATTGTCATTGCCTAGCGCTGGTCATGTGTCCTCCACCTTCGAGTTCGTAGTTATGCTTCATGATTGGCTAAGTGTGGACCTTCAAGTGCAATCCTCCATTCTCCACTTTTTTCGGAGCCCCATGAATGTCATTGCCTAGCACTGTTCATGTGTCCTGCACCTTCGAGTTTGGAGCTATGCTTCATGCTTGCCTAATTGTGGACCCTCAAGTGCAATCCTCCATTCTCCATTTTTTTCGGAGCCCCATGAATGTCATTGCCTAGCACTGTTCATGTGTCCTCCACCTTCGAGTTTGGAGCTATGCTTCATGATTGCCTAAGTGTGGACCCTCAAGTGCAATCCTTCATTCTCCACAACTTTCGGAGCCCCATGAATGTCATTGCCTAGCGCTGTTCATGTGTTCTCCACCTTCAAGTTTGGAGCTATGCTTCATGATTGCCTAAGTGTGGACCCTTAAGTGCAATCCTTCATTCTCCACAACTTTCGGAGCCCCATGAATGTCATTGCCTAGCGCTGTTAATGTGTTCTCCACCTTCGAGTTTGGAGCTATGCTTCATGATTGCCTAAGTGTGGACCTTCAAGTGCAATCCTTCATTCTCCACTTTTTTCAAAGCCCCATGAATGTCATTGCCTAGCGGTGTTCAAGTTTCCTTCACCTTCGAGTTTGGAGCTATGCTTCATGACTGCCTAAGTGTGGACCCTCAAGTGCAATCCTTCATTCTCCACTATTTTTCGGAGCCCCATGAATGTCATTTCCTAGCGCTGTTCATGTGTCCTCCACCTTCGAGTTTGGAGCTATGCTTCATGATTGCCTAAGTGTGGACCCTTCAAGTGTAATCCTCCATTCTCCACTATTTTCCGGAGCCCCATGAATGTCATGCCTAGCGCTGTTCATGTGGTCCTCCACCTTCGAGTTGGAGCTTATGCTTCATGATTGCCTAATGTGGACCCTCAAGTGCAATCCTCCATTCTCCACTTTTTTCGGAGCCCCATGAATGTCATTGCCTAGCACTGTTCATGTGTCCTGCACCTTCGAGTTTGGAGCTATGCTTCATGCTTGCCTAATTGTGGACCCTCAAGTGCAATCCTCCATTCTCCATTTTTTTCGGAGCCCCATGAATGTCATTGCCTAGCACTGTTCATGTGTCCTCCACCTTCGAGTTTGGAGCTATGCTTCATGATTGCCTAAGTGTGGACCCTCAAGTGCAATCCTTCATTCTCCACAACTTTCGGAGCCCCATGAATGTCATTGCCTAGCGCTGTTCATGTGTCCTCCACCTTCAAGTTTGGAGCTATGCTTCATGATTGCCTAAGTGTGGACCCTTAAGTGCAATCCTTCATTCTCCACAACTTTCGGAGCCCCATGAATGTCATTGCCTAGCGCTGTTAATGTGTTCTCCACCTTCGAGTGTGGAGCTATGCTTCATGATTGCCTTAGTGTGCACCTTCAAGTGCAATCCTTCATTCTCCACTTTTTTCGAAGCCCCATGAATGTCATTGCCTAGCGCTGTTCATGTTTCCTCCACCTTCGAGTTTGGAGCTATGCTTCATGATTGCCTAAGTGTGGACCCTCAAGTGCAATCCTTCATTCTCCACAATTTTCGGAGCCCCATGAATGTCATTGCCTAGCACTGTTCATGTGTCCTCCACCTTCGAGTCTGGAGCTATGCTTCATGATTGCCTAAGTATGGACCTTCAAGTGCAATCCTCCATTCTCCACTTTTATCGGAGCCCGATGAATGTCAATGTCTAGCGCTGTTCATGTGTCCTCCACCTTCGAGTTTGGAGCTATGCTTCATGACTGCCTAAGTGTGGACCCTCAAGTGCAATCCTTCATTCTCCACTTTTTTCGGAGCCCCATGAATGTCATTGCCTAGCATTGTTCATGTGTCCTCCGCCTTCGAGTTTGGAGCTATGCTTCCTGATTGCCTAAGTGTGGACCTTCAAGTGCAATCCTTCGTTCTCCACTTTTTTCGAAGCCCCATGAATGTCATTGCCTAGCGCTGTTCATGTTTCCTCCACCTTCGAGTTTGGAGCTATGTCTTCATGATTGCCTAAGTGTGGACCCTCAAGTGCAATCCTTCATTCTCCACTTTTTTCGAAGCCCCATGAATGTCATTGCCTAGCGCTGTTCATGTTTCCTCCACCTTCGAGTTTGGAGCTATGCTTCATGATTGCTCTAAGTGTGGACCCTCAAGTGCAATCCTTCATTCTCCACTTTTTTCGGAGCCCCATGAATGTCATTGCCTAGCGCTGTTCATGTGTCCTCCACCTTCGAGTTTGGAGCTATGCTTCATGATTGCCTAAGTGTGGACCCTCAAGTGCAATCCTCCATTCTCCACTTTTTTCGGAGCCCCATGAATGTCATTGCCTAGCGCTGTTCATGTGTCCTCCACCTTCGAGTTTGGAGCTATGCTTCATGATTGCCTAAGTGTGGACCCTCAAGTGCAATCCTCCATTCTCCACTTTTTTCGGAGCCCCATGAATGTCAATGCCTAGCGCTGTTCATGTGTCCTCCACCTTCGAGTTTGGAGCTATGCTTCATGCTTGCCCAAGTGTGGACCCTCAAGTGCAATCCTCTATTCTCCATTTTTTTCGAAGCCC
>NC_038251.2:35091765-35094266 GCF_000004515.6 Glycine max
TCCACTTTTTTCGGAGCCCCATGAATGTCATTGCCTAGCGTTGTTCATGTGTCCTCCACCTTCGAGTTTGGAGGTATGCTTCATGATTGCCTAAGCGTGGACCTTCAAGTGCAATCCTCCATTCTACACTTTTTATCGGAGCCCCATGAATGTCAATGCCTAGCGCTGTTCATGTGTCCCTCCACCTTCGAGTTTGGAGCTATGCTTCATGCTTGCCTAAGTGTGGACCCTCAAGTGCAATCCTCTATTCTCCATTTTTTTCGAAGCCCCATGAATGTCATTCCCTAGCGTTGTTCATGTGTCCTCCGCCTTCGAGTTTGGAGCTATGCTTCATGATTGCCTAAGTGTGGACCCTCAAGTGCAATCCTTCGTTCTCCACTTTTTTCAAAGCCCCATGAATGTCATTGCCTAGCGCTGTTCATGTTTCCTCCACCTTCGAGTTTGGAGCTATGTTTCATGAATGCCTAAGTGTGGACCCTCAAGTGCAATCCTTCATTCTCCACAATTTTCGGAGCCCCATGAATGTCATTTCCTAGCGCTGTTCATGTGTCCTCCACCTTCGAGTTTGGAGCTATGCTTCATGTTTGCCTAAGTGTGGACCTTCAAGTGCAATCTTCCATTTTCCGCTTTTATCGGAGCCCCATGAATGTCAATGCCTAGCGCTGTTCATGTGTCCTCCACCTTCGAGTTTGGAGCTATGCTTCATGCTTGCCTAAGTGTGGACCCTCAAGTGCAATCCTCTATTCTCCACTTTTTTCGAAGCCCCATGAATGTCATTGCCTAGGGCTGTTCATGGGTCCTCCACCCTCGAGTTTCGAGCTTTGCTTCATGATTGCTTAAGTGTGGACCCTCAAGTGCAATCCTTCATTCTCCACAACTTTCGGAGCCCCATGAATGTCATTACCTAGCGCTGCTCATGTGTCCTCCACCTTCGAGTTTGGAGCTATGCTTCATGATTGCCTAAGTGTGGACCCTCAAGTGCAATCCTTCATTCTCCACTTTTTTCGGAGCCCCATGATTGTCATTGCCTAGCGCTGTTCATGTTTCCTCCACCTTCGAGTTTGGAGCTATGCTTCATGATTGCCTAAGTGTGGACCCTCAAGTGCAATCCTTCATTCTCCCCTTTTTTCGAAGCCCCATGAATGTCATTGCCTAGCGCTGTTCATGTGTCCTACACCTTCGAGTTTGGAGCTATGCTTCCTGATTGCCTAAGTGTGGACCTTCAAGTGCAATCCTTCGTTCTCCAATTTTTTCGAAGCCCCATGAATGTCATTGCCTAGCGCTGTTCATGTGTCCTCCACCTTCGAGTTTGGAGCTATGCTTCATGATTGCCTAAGTGTGGACCTTCAAGTGTAATCCTTCATTCTCCATTTTTCTCGGAGCCCCATGAATTGTCTTTGCCTAGCGTTGTTCATGTGTCCTCCACCTTCGAGTTTGGAGCTATGCTTCATGATTGCCTAAGTGTGGACCCTCAAGTGCAATCCTTCATTCTCCACAATTTTCGGAGCCCCATGAATGTCATTGCCTAGCGCTGTTCATGTGTCTTCCACCTTTCGAGTTTGGAAGCTATGCTTCGTTGATTGCCCTAAGTGTGGACACTCAAGTGTAATCCTCCATTCTCCACTTTTTTCGGAGCCCCATGAATGTCATTGCCTAGCGTTGTTCATGTGTCCTCCACCTTCGAGTTTGGAGCTATGCTTCATGATTGCCTAAGTGTGGACCCTCAAGTGCAATCCTTCATTCTCCACAATTTTCGGAGCCCCATGAATGTCATTGCCTAGCGCTGTTCATGTGTCCTCCACCTTCGAGTTTGGAGCTATGCTTCATGATTGCCTAAGTGTGGACCCTGAAGTGCAATCCTTCATTCTCCACTATTTTCGGAGCCCCATGAATGTCATTGCCTAGCGCTGTTCATGTGTCCTCCACCTTCGAGTTTGGAGCTATGCTTCATGATTGCCTAAGTGTGGACCCTCAAGTGCAATCCTCCATTCTCCACTTTTTTCGGAGCCCCATGAATGTCATTGCCTAGCTGCTGTTCATGTGTCCTCCACCTTCGAGTTTGGAGCTATGCTTCATGATTGCCTAAGTGTGGACCCTCAAGTGCAATCCTCCATTCTCCACTTTTTTCGGAGCCCCATGAATGCCATTGCCTAGCGCTGTTCATGTGTTCTCCACCTTCGAGTTTTGAGCTATGCTTCATGATTGTCTAAGTGTGGACCCTCAAGTGCAATCCTCTATTCTCCACTTTTTTCGAAGCCCCATGAATGTCATTGCCTAGCGCTGTTCATGTGTCCTCCACCTTCGAGTTTGGAGCTATGCTTCATGATTGCCTAAGTGTGGACCCTCAAGTGCAATCCTTCATTCTCCACAATTTTCGGAGCCCCATGAATGTCATTCCCTAGCGTTGTTCATGTGTCCTCCACCTTCGAGTTTTGAGCTATGCTTCATGACTGCCTAAGTGTGGACCCTCAAGTGCAATCCTCCATTCTCCACTTTTTTCG